>NC_134245.1:10000-92000 GCF_965152275.1 Natator depressus
TTGAAAATTAGTTCCTGGTGATTTCAAATAAAAACGGTTCATGAAAATTACTAGGAATGAGAAAATTCATTCCTCATCCGTCTTTCGACAAATTTCCCATGGAATCATCCGCCGGAAAAGCAATTGCATTCTCTCTTGGTGCGTTCGAACAGATCAGTTCATTCAAATTGCTCAAAGTAAGAAACTCATGATTTCCAAGTACCTAGTGGTAAAGACTCCAGCAATCCAGAATCTCTATTCCTGGTTTGTAGAGATTAGTTCATGAAAATCGCTAGAAAATCAAACATGTATTACTGATCCCTGCTCGTAATTACTACCTCATGAAAGCATCATCCAAACAACTTCTAGACCCTCTCCTAGTCATTTGGTAGAGATGGGTAGTGTAAATGGATAAAAATGAGACATTCACTAATAATCAGATATAGCCCTTGATGTCTCTTGCAGTCTTCCTAGAAAAGCCAGTGGGATTCTCGCCTGATCATTTGGTAGATTTCTCTTCAAGAAATTCACTCCTCATGAGACATACATTATTGACAAGTACTAGTGATCAATTTCTCCTGGAACGATTCGCCAAAATGCTTTCCGATTCTCTGCTGGTGATTTGGAAGAAATCGGTTCTTTGAATATAATAAAAATGAGAAATTCATCTTTGAGCTGTGCGACAGATAATTTTGAGAGGGAATCTTCCTGAAAGCCCCGAGGATTCACTTCTCCACATACGGAACACAGCAGTTCGTGAAAATTGCTCAATTTGAGAAAGTCATTTGTAATCAGGTATCCTGGTCTATTTCTCATGGAACCATCTACCAAAACCCAAGTCTATTATCTCTTCGGTATTTGGGAGAGATATATGGGGAAAATGGGTAAAAATCAGACACTTTTAACTGATCCTAGCTCTCTATCAATTACAAATGGAATCATTCTCCAAAAATCCTTTCAGATTCGCTCCTTGTTATCATCCAAACAACTTCTAGACCCTCTCCTAGTCATTTGGTAGAGATGGGTAGTGTAAATGGATAAAAATGAGACATTCACTAATAATCAGATAGAGCCCTTGATGTCTCCTGCACTCTTCCTCGAAAAGCCAATGGGATTCTCGCCTGATCATTTGGTAGATTTCTCTTCAAGAAATTCACTCCTCATGAGACATACATTATTGACAAGTACTAGTGATCAATTTCTCCTGGAACGATTCGACAAAATGCTTTCCGATTCTCTGCTGGTGATTTGGAAGAAATCGGTTCTTTGAATATACTAAAAATGAGAAATTGTTTTTTGAGCTGTGCGGCAGATAATTTTGAGAGGGAATCTTCCTGAAAGCCCCGAGGATTCACTCCTCGTCATCCGGTACTGAGGAGTTCGTGAAAATTACTCATGTGAGAAAGTCATTTGTAATCAGGTATCCTGGTCTATTTCTCATGGAACCATTTACCAAAGCCCAAGTCTATTATCTCTTCGGCGTTTGGGAGAGATATATGGGGAAAATGGGTAAAAATCAGAAACTTTTAACTGCTCCTAGCTCTCTATCAATTACAAATGCAATTATTCTCCAAAAAGCCTTTCGGATTCGCTCCTTGTGATTTGGTAGCTATCAGTTGTTGATTTGGTGGAAATTACTAGAAATGAGACTCTCATCACTGATCCACGTTAGCAGTCAATTACCCATGGAATCATAATCCAAAATCCGTTAAAAAGAGTTCCTGGTGATTTCGAATAAAAACGGATCCAGAAAATTACTAGGAATGAGAAAATTCATTCCTCCTCCGTCTTCTGATCCACGTTAGCAATCAATTACCCATGGAATCATAATCCAAAATGCGTTGAAAAGAGTTCCTGGTGATTTCGAATAAAAACGGATCCTGAAAATTACTAGGAATGAGAAAATTCATTCCTCCTCCGTCTTCTGATAACTTTCCCATGGAATCATCCGCCGGAAAAGCAATTGCATTCTCAATTGGTGCGTTGGAACAGATCGGTTGGTGCAAATTGGTCAAAGTAAGAAAGTCATTATTTTCAAGTACCTAGTGGTAAAGTCTCCAGCAACCCAGATTCTCTCCTGGTGAGTTTGTAGAGCTTGGTTCATGAAAATCGCTAAAAAACCAAACATTTATTACTGATCACTGCTCGTAATTAGTACCTCATGAAAGCATCATCCAAACAACTTCTAGACCCTCTCCTAGTCATTTGGTAGAGATGGGTAGTGTAAATGGATAAAAATGAGACATTCACTACTAATCAGATATAGCCCTTGATGTCTCCTGCACTCTTCCTCGAAAAGCCAGTGGGATTCTCGCCCGATCATTTGGTAGATTTCTCTTCAAGAAATTCACTCCTCATGAGACATACATTATTGACAAGTACTAGTGATCAATTTCTCCTGGAACGATTCGACAAAATGCTTTCCGATTCTCTGCTGGTGATTTGGAAGAAATCGGTTCTTTGAATATACTAAAAATGAGAAATTGTTTTTTGAGCTGTGCGGCAGATAATTTTGAGAGGGAATCTTCCTGAAAGCCCCGAGGATTCACTCCTCGTCATCCGGTACTGAGGAGTTCGTGAAAATTACTCATGTGAGAAAGTCATTTGTAATCAGGTATCCTGGTCTATTTCTCATGGAACCATTTACCAAAACCCAAGTCTATTATCTCTTCGGCATTTGGGAGAGATATATGGGGAAAATGGGTAAAAATCAGAAACTTTTAACTGCTCCTAGCTGTCTATCAATTACAAATGCAATTATTCTCCAAAAAGCCTTTCGGATTCGCTCCTTGTGATTTGGTAGCTATCAGTTGTTGATTTGGTGGAAATTACTAGAAATGAGTCTCTTATTACTGATCCATCTTAGCAATCAATTACCCATGGAATCATAATCCAAAATCCGTTAAAAAGAGTTCCTGGTGATTTCGAATAAAAACGGATCCAGAAAATTACTAGGAATGAGAAAATTCATTCCTCCTCCGTCTTCTGATCCACGTTAGCAATCAATTACCCATGGAATCATAATCCAAAATGCGTTGAAGAGTTCCTGGTGATTTCGAATAAAAACGGATCCTGAAAATTACTAGGAATGAGAAAATTCATTCCTCCTCCGTCTTCTGATAACTTTCCCATGGAATCATCCACCGGAAAAGCAATTGCAATCTTTCTTGGTGCCTTGGGACAGATCGGTTCTTGTAAATTACTCAAAGTAAGAAAGTCATTATTTTCAAGTACCTAGTGGTAAAGTCTCCAGCAACCCAGATTCTCTCCTGGTGAGTTTGTAGAGCTTGGTTCATGAAAATCGCTAAAAAACCAAACATTTATTACTGATCACTGCTCGTAATTAGTACCTCATGAAACATCATCCAAACAACTTCTAGACCCTCTCCTAGTCATTTGGTAGAGATGGGTAGTGTAAATGGATAAAAATGAGACATTCACTACTAATCAGATATAGCCCTTGATGTCTCCTGCACTCTTCCTCGAAAAGCCAGTGGGATTCTCGCCTGATCATTTGGTAGATTTCTCTTCAAGTAATTCACTCCTCATGAGACATACATTATTGACAAGTACTAGTGATCAATTTCTCCTGGAACGATTCGCCAAAACGCTTTCCGATTCTCTGCTGGTGATTTGGAAGAAATCGGTTCTTTGAATATACTAAAAATGAGAAATTGTTTTTTGAACTGTGCGGCAGATAATTTTGAGAGGGAATCTTCCTGAAAGCCCCGAGGATTCACTTCTCGTCGTCCGGTACTGAGGAGTTCGTGAAAATTATTCATGTGAGAAAGTCATTTGTAATCAGGTATCCTGGTCTATTTCTCATGGAACCATCTACCAAAACCCAAGTCTATTATCTCTTTGGCGTTTGGGAGAGATATATGGGGAAAATGGGTAAAAATCAGAAACTTTTAACTGATCCTAGCTCTCTATCAATTACAAATGGAATCATTCTCCAAAAAGCCTTTCAGATTCGCTCCTTGTGATTTGGTAGCTATCAGTTGTTGATTTGGTGGAAATTACTAGAAATGAGTCTCTTATTACTGATCCATCTTAGCAATCAATTACCCATGGAATCATAATCCAAAATCCGTTAAAAAGAGTTCCTGGTGATTTCGAATAAAAACGGATCCAGAAAATTACTAGGAATGAGAAAATTCATTCCTCCTCCGTCTTCTGATCCACGTTAGCTATCAATTACCCATGGAATCATAATCGAAATGCGTTGAAAAGAGTTCCTGGTGATTTCGAGTAAAAACGGATCCAGAAAATTACTAGGAATGAGAAAATTCATTCCTCCTCCGTCTTCTGATAACTTTCCCATGGAATCATCCGCCGGAAAAGCAATTGCATTCTCAATTGGTGCGTTGGAACAGATCGGTTCTTGTAAATGACTGAAAGTAAGAAAGTCATTATTTTCAAGTACTTAGTGGTAAAGTCTCCAGCAACCCAGATTCTCTCCTGGTGAGTTTGTAGAGCTTGGTTCATGAAAATCGCTAAAAAACCTTAGTACCTCATGAAAGCATCATCCAAACAACTTCTAGACCCTCTCCTAGTCATTTGGTAGAGATGGGTAGTGTAAATGGATAAAAATGAGACATTCACTACTAATCAGATATAGCCCTTGATGTCTCCTGCACTCTTCCTCGAAAAGCCAGTGGGATTCTCGCCTGATCATTTGGTAGATTTCTCTTCAAGAAATTCACTCCTCATGAGACATACATTATTGACAAGTACTAGTGATCAATTTCTCCTGGAACGATTCGCCAAAACGCTTTCCGATTCTCTGCTGGTGATTTGGAAGAAATCGGTTCTTTGAATATACTAAAAATGAGAAATTGTTTTTTGAGCTGTGCGGCAGATAATATTGAGAGGGAATCTTCCTGAAAGCCCCGAGGATTCACTTCTCGTCGTCCGGTACTGAGGAGTTCGTGAAAATTATTCATGTGAGAAAGTCATTTGTAATCAGGTATCCTGGTGAATTTCTCATGGAACCATTTACCAAAACCCAAGTCTATTATCTCTTTGGCGTTTGGGAGAGATATATGGGGAAAATGGGTAAAAATCAGAAACTTTTAACTGATCCTAGCTCTCTATCAATTACAAATGGAATCATTCTCCAAAAAGCCTTTCAGATTCGCTCCTTGTGATTTGGTAGATATCAGTTGTTGATTTGGTGGAAATTACTAGAAATGAGACTCTCATCACTGATCCACGTTAGCAATCAATTACCCATGGAATCATAATCCAAAATGCGTTGAAGAGTTCCTGGTGATTTCGAGTAAAAACGGATCCAGAAAATTACTAGGAATGAGAAAATTCATTCCTCCTCCGTCTTCTGATAACTTTCCCATGGAATCATCCACCAGAAAAGCAATTGCAATCTTTCTTGGTGCCTTGGGACAGATCGTTTCTTGTAAATTACTGAAAGTAAGAAAGTCATTATTTTCAAGTACCTAGTGGTAAAGACTCCAGCAACCCAGATTCTCTCCTGGTGAGTTTGTAGAGCTTGGTTCATGAAAATCGCTAAAAAACCAAACATTTATTACTGATCACTGCTCGTAATTAGTACCTCATGAAAGCATCATCCAAACAACTTCTAGACCCTCTCCTAGTCATTTGGTAGAGATGGGTAGTGTAAATGGATAAAAATGAGACATTCACTACTAATCAGATATAGCCCTTGATGTCTCCTGCACTCTTCCTCGAAAAGCCAGTGGGATTCTCGCCCGATCATTTGGTAGATTTCTCTTCAAGAAATTCACTCCTCATGAGACATACATTATTGACAAGTACTAGTGATCAATTTCTCCTGGAACGATTCGACAAAATGCTTTCCGATTCTCTGCTGGTGATTTGGAAGAAATCGGTTCTTTGAATATACTAAAAATGAGAAATTGTTTTTTGAGCTGTGCGGCAGATAATTTTGAGAGGGAATCTTCCTGAAAGCCCCGAGGATTCACTCCTCGTCATCCGGTACTGAGGAGTTCGTGAAAATTACTCATGTGAGAAAGTCATTTGTAATCAGGTATCCTGGTCTATTTCTCATGGAACCATTTACCAAAACCCAAGTCTATTATCTCTTCGGCATTTGGGAGAGATATATGGGGAAAATGGGTAAAAATCAGAAACTTTTAACTGCTCCTAGCTGTCTATCAATTACAAATGCAATTATTCTCCAAAAAGCCTTTCGGATTCGCTCCTTGTGATTTGGTAGCTATCAGTTGTTGATTTGGTGGAAATTACTAGAAATGAGTCTCTTATTACTGATCCATCTTAGCAATCAATTACCCATGGAATCATAATCCAAAATCCGTTAAAAAGAGTTCCTGGTGATTTCGAATAAAAACGGATCCAGAAAATTACTAGGAATGAGAAAATTCATTCCTCCTCCGTCTTCTGATCCACGTTAGCAATCAATTACCCATGGAATCATAATCCAAAATGCGTTGAAGAGTTCCTGGTGATTTCGAATAAAAACGGATCCTGAAAATTACTAGGAATGAGAAAATTCATTCCTCCTCCGTCTTCTGATAACTTTCCCATGGAATCATCCACCGGAAAAGCAATTGCAATCTTTCTTGGTGCCTTGGGACAGATCGGTTCTTGTAAATTACTCAAAGTAAGAAAGTCATTATTTTCAAGTACCTAGTGGTAAAGTCTCCAGCAACCCAGATTCTCTCCTGGTGAGTTTGTAGAGCTTGGTTCATGAAAATCGCTAAAAAACCAAACATTTATTACTGATCACTGCTCGTAATTAGTACCTCATGAAACATCATCCAAACAACTTCTAGACCCTCTCCTAGTCATTTGGTAGAGATGGGTAGTGTAAATGGATAAAAATGAGACATTCACTACTAATCAGATATAGCCCTTGATGTCTCCTGCACTCTTCCTCGAAAAGCCAGTGGGATTCTCGCCTGATCATTTGGTAGATTTCTCTTCAAGTAATTCACTCCTCATGAGACATACATTATTGACAAGTACTAGTGATCAATTTCTCCTGGAACGATTCGCCAAAACGCTTTCCGATTCTCTGCTGGTGATTTGGAAGAAATCGGTTCTTTGAATATACTAAAAATGAGAAATTGTTTTTTGAACTGTGCGGCAGATAATTTTGAGAGGGAATCTTCCTGAAAGCCCCGAGGATTCACTTCTCGTCGTCCGGTACTGAGGAGTTCGTGAAAATTATTCATGTGAGAAAGTCATTTGTAATCAGGTATCCTGGTCTATTTCTCATGGAACCATCTACCAAAACCCAAGTCTATTATCTCTTTGGCGTTTGGGAGAGATATATGGGGAAAATGGGTAAAAATCAGAAACTTTTAACTGATCCTAGCTCTCTATCAATTACAAATGGAATCATTCTCCAAAAAGCCTTTCAGATTCGCTCCTTGTGATTTGGTAGATATCAGTTGTTGATTTGGTGGAAATTACTAGAAATGAGACTCTCATCACTGATCCACGTTAGCAATCAATTACCCATGGAATCATAATCCAAAATGCGTTGAAAGGAGTTCCTGGTGATTTCGAGTAAAAACGCATCCAGAAAATTACTAGGAATGAGAAAATTCATTCCTCCTCCGTCTTCTGATAACTTTCCCATGGAATCATCCGCCGGAAAAGCAATTGCATTCTCAATTGGTGCGTTGGAACAGATCGGTTGGTGCAAATTGGTCAAAGTAAGAAAGTCATTATTTTCAAGTACCTGGTGGTAAAGTCTCTAGCAACCCAGATTCTCTCCTGGTGAGTTTGTAGAGCTTGGTTCATGAAAATCGCTAAAAAACCAAACATTTATTACTGATCACTGCTCGTAATTAGTACCTCATGAAAGCATCATCCAAACAACTTCTAGACCCTCTCCTAGTCATTTGGTAGAGATGGGTAGTGTAAATGGATAAAAATGAGACATTCACTACTAATCAGATATAGCCCTTGATGTCTCCTGCACTCTTCCTCGAAAAGCCAGTGGGATTCTCGCCTGATCATTTGGTAGATTTCTCTTCAAGAAATTCACTCCTCATGAGACATACATTATTGACAAGTACTAGTGATCAATTTCTCCTGGAACGATTCGACAAAATGCTTTCCGATTCTCTGCTGGTGATTTGGAAGAAATCGGTTCTTTGAATATACTAAAAATGAGAAATTGTTTTTTGAGCTGTGCGGCAGATAATTTTGAGAGGGAATCTTCCTGAAAGCCCCGAGGATTCACTCCTCGTCATCCGGTACTGAGGAGTTCGTGAAAATTACTCATGTGAGAAAGTCATTTGTAATCAGGTATCCTGGTGTATTTCTCATGGAACCATTTACCAAAGCCCAAGTCTATTATCTCTTCGGCGTTTGGGAGAGATATATGGGGAAAATGGGTAAAAATCAGAAACTTTTAACTGCTCCTAGCTCTCTATCAATTACAAATGCAATTATTCTCCAAAAAGCCTTTCGGATTCGCTCCTTGTGATTTGGTAGCTATCAGTTGTTGATTTGGTGGAAATTACTAGAAATGAGACTCTCATCACTGATCCACGTTAGCAATCAATTACCCATGGAATCATAATCCAAAATCCGTTAAAAAGAGTTCCTGGTGATTTCGAATAAAAACGGATCCAGAAAATTACTAGGAATGAGAAAATTCATTCCTCCTCCGTCTTCTGATCCACGTTAGCAATCAATTACCCATGGAATCATAATCCAAAATGCGTTGAAAAGAGTTCCTGGTGATTTCGAATAAAAACGGATCCTGAAAATTACTAGGAATGAGAAAATTCATTCCTCCTCCGTCTTCTGATAACTTTCCCATGGAATCATCCGCCGGAAAAGCAATTGCATTCTCAATTGGTGCGTTGGAACAGATCGGTTGGTGCAAATTGGTCAAAGTAAGAAAGTCATTATTTTCAAGTACCTAGTGGTAAAGTCTCCAGCAACCCAGATTCTCTCCTGGTGAGTTTGTAGAGCTTGGTTCATGAAAATCGCTAAAAAAACCAAACATTTATTACTGATCACTGCTCGTAATTAGTACCTCATGAAAGCATCATCCAAACAACTTCTAGACCCTCTCCTAGTCATTTGGTAGAGATGGGTAGTGTAAATGGATAAAAATGAGACATTCACTACTAATCAGATATAGCCCTTGATGTCTCCTGCACTCTTCCTCGAAAAGCCAGTGGGATTCTCGCCTGATCATTTGGTAGATTTCTCTTCAAGTAATTCACTCCTCATGAGACATACATTATTGACAAGTACTAGTGATCAATTTCTCCTGGAACGATTCGCCAAAACGCTTTCCGATTCTCTGCTGGTGATTTGGAAGAAATCGGTTCTTTGAATATACTAAAAATGAGAAATTGTTTTTTGAACTGTGCGGCAGATAATTTTGAGAGGGAATCTTCCTGAAAGCCCCGAGGATTCACTTCTCGTCGTCCGGTACTGAGGAGTTCGTGAAAATTATTCATGTGAGAAAGTCATTTGTAATCAGGTATCCTGGTCTATTTCTCATGGAACCATCTACCAAAACCCAAGTCTATTATCTCTTTGGCGTTTGGGAGAGATATATGGGGAAAATGGGTAAAAATCAGAAACTTTTAACTGATCCTAGCTCTCTATCAATTACAAATGGAATCATTCTCCAAAAAGCCTTTCAGATTCGCTCCTTGTGATTTGGTAGATATCAGTTGTTGATTTGGTGGAAATTACTAGAAATGAGACTCTCATCACTGATCCACGTTAGCAATCAATTACCCATGGAATCATAATCCAAAATGCGTTGAAAAGAGTTCCTGGTGATTTCGAGTAAAAACGGATCCAGAAAATTACTAGGAATGAGAAAATTCATTCCTCCTCCGTCTTCTGATAACTTTCCCATGGAATCATCCGCCGGAAAAGCAATTGCATTCTCAATTGGTGCCTTGGAACAGATCAGTTCTTGTAAATTACTGAAAGTAAGAAAGTCATTATTTTCAAGTACTTAGTGGTAAAGTCTCCAGCAACCCAGATTCTCTCCTGGTGAGTTTGTAGAGCTTGGTTCATGAAAATCGCTAAAAAACCTTAGGACCTCATGAAAGCATCATCCAAACAACTTCTAGACCCTCTCCTAGTCATTTGGTAGAGATGGGTAGTGTAAATGGATAAAAATGAGACATTCACTACTAATCAGATATAGCCCTTGATGTCTCCTGCACTCTTCCTCGAAAAGCCAGTGGGATTCTCGCCTGATCATTTGGTAGATTTCTCTTCAAGAAATTCACTCCTCATGAGACATACATTATTGACAAGTACTAGTGATCAATTTCTCCTGGAACGATTCGACAAAATGCTTTCCGATTCTCTGCTGGTGATTTGGAAGAAATCGGTTCTTTGAATATACTAAAAATGAGAAATTGTTTTTTGAGCTGTGCGGCAGATAATTTTGAGAGGGAATCTTCCTGAAAGCCCCGAGGATCCACTTCTCGTCATCCGGTACTGAGGAGTTCGTGAAAATTACTCATGTGAGAAAGTCATTTGTTATCAGGTATCCTGGTGTATTTCTCATGGAACCATTTACCAAAACCCAAGTCTATTATCTCTTCGGCGTTTGGGAGAGATATATGGGGAAAATGGGTAAAAATCAGAAACTTTTAACTGCTCCTAGCTGTCTATCAATTACAAATGCAATTATTCTCCAAAAAGCCTTTCGGATTCGCTCCTTGTGATTTGGTAGCTATCAGTTGTTGATTTGGTGGAAATTACTAGAAATGAGACTCTCATCACTGATCCACGTTAGCAATCAATTACCCATGGAATCATAATCCAAAATCCGTTAAAAAGAGTTCCTGGTGATTTCGAATAAAAACGGATCCAGAAAATTACTAGGAATGAGAAAATTCATTCCTCCTCCGTCTTCTGATCCACGTTAGCAATCAATTACCCATGGAATCATAATCCAAAATGCGTTGAAAAGAGTTCCTGGTGATTTCGAATAAAAACGGATCCTGAAAATTACTAGGAATAAGAAAATTCATTCCTCCTCCGTCTTCTGATAACTTTCCCATGGAATCATCCGCCGGAAAAGCAATTGCATTCTCAATTGGTGCGTTGGAACAGATCGGTTGGTGCAAATTGGTCAAAGTAAGAAAGTCATTATTTTCAAGTACCTAGTGGTAAAGTCTCCAGCAACCCAGATTCTCTCCTGGTGAGTTTGTAGAGCTTGGTTCATGAAAATCGCTAAAAAACCAAACATTTATTACTGATCACTGCTCGTAATTAGTACCTCATGAAAGCATCATCCAAACAACTTCTAGACCCTCTCCTAGTCATTTGGTAGAGATGGGTAGTGTAAATGGATAAAAATGAGACTTTCACTACTAATCAGATATAGCCCTTGATGTCTCCTGCACTCTTCCTCGAAAAGCCAGTGGGATTCTCGCCCGATCATTTGGTAGATTTCTCTTCAAGAAATTCACTCCTCATGAGACATACATTATTGACAAGTACTAGTGATCAATTTCTCCTGGAACGATTCGACAAAACGCTTTCCGATTCTCTGCTGGTGATTTGGAAGAAATCGGTTCTTTGAATATACTAAAAATGAGAAATTGTTTTTTGAGCTGTGCGGCAGATAATTTTGAGAGGGAATCTTCCTGAAAGCCCCGAGGATTCACTCCTCGTCATCCGGTACTGAGGAGTTCGTGAAAATTATTCATGTGAGAAAGTCATTTGTAATCAGGTATCCTGGTGAATTTCTCATGGAACCATTTACCAAAACCCAAGTCTATTATCTCTTCGGCATTTGGGAGAGATATATGGGGAAAATGGGTAAAAATCAGAAACTTTTAACTGCTCCTAGCTGTCTATCAATTACAAATGCAATTATTCTCCAAAAAGCCTTTCGGATTCGCTCCTTGTGATTTGGTAGCTATCAGTTGTTGATTTGGTGGAAATTACTAGAAATGAGTCTCTTATTACTGATCCATCTTAGCAATCAATTACCCATGGAATCATAATCCAAAATCCGTTAAAAAGAGTTCCTGGTGATTTCGAATAAAAACGGATCCAGAAAATTACTAGGAATGAGAAAATTCATTCCTCCTCCGTCTTCTGATCCACGTTAGCTATCAATTACCCATGGAATCATAATCGAAATGCGTTGAAAAGAGTTCCTGGTGATTTCGAGTAAAAACGGATCCAGAAAATTACTAGGAATGAGAAAATTCATTCCTCCTCCGTCTTCTGATAACTTTCCCATGGAATCATCCGCCGGAAAAGCAATTGCATTCTCAATTGGTGCGTTGGAACAGATCGGTTCTTGTAAATGACTGAAAGTAAGAAAGTCATTATTTTCAAGTACTTAGTGGTAAAGTCTCCAGCAACCCAGATTCTCTCCTGGTGAGTTTGTAGAGCTTGGTTCATGAAAATCGCTAAAAAACCTTAGTACCTCATGAAAGCATCATCCAAACAACTTCTAGACCCTCTCCTAGTCATTTGGTAGAGATGGGTAGTGTAAATGGATAAAAATGAGACATTCACTACTAATCAGATATAGCCCTTGATGTCTCCTGCACTCTTCCTCGAAAAGCCAGTGGGATTCTCGCCTGATCATTTGGTAGATTTCTCTTCAAGAAATTCACTCCTCATGAGACATACATTATTGACAAGTACTAGTGATCAATTTCTCCTGGAACGATTCGACAAAATGCTTTCCGATTCTCTGCTGGTGATTTGGAAGAAATCGGTTCTTTGAATATACTAAAAATGAGAAATTGTTTTTTGAGCTGTGCGGCAGATAATTTTGAGAGGGAATCTTCCTGAAAGCCCCGAGGATTCACTCCTCGTCATCCGGTACTGAGGAGTTCGTGAAAATTACTCATGTGAGAAAGTCATTTGTAATCAGGTATCCTGGTCTATTTCTCATGGAACCATTTACCAAAACCCAAGTCTATTATCTCTTCGGCGTTTGGGAGAGATATATGGGGAAAATGGGTAAAAATCAGAAACTTTTAACTGCTCCTAGCTCTCTATCAATTACAAATGCAATTATTCTCCAAAAAGCCTTTCGGATTCGCTCCTTGTGATTTGGTAGCTATCAGTTGTTGATTTGGTGGAAATTACTAGAAATGAGACTCTCATCACTGATCCACGTTAGCAATCAATTACCCATGGAATCATAATCCAAAATCCGTTAAAAAGAGTTCCTGGTGATTTCGAATAAAAACGGATCCAGAAAATTACTAGGAATGAGAAAATTCATTCCTCCTCCGTCTTCTGATCCACATTAGCAATCAATTACCCATGGAATCATAATCCAAAATGCGTTGAAAAGAGTTCCTGGTGATTTCGAATAAAAACGGATCCTGAAAATTACTAGGAATAAGAAAATTCATTCCTCCTCCGTCTTCTGATAACTTTCCCATGGAATCATCCGCCGGAAAAGCAATTGCATTCTCAATTGGTGCGTTGGAACAGATCGGTTGGTGCAAATTGGTCAAAGTAAGAAAGTCATTATTTTCAAGTACCTAGTGGTAAAGTCTCCAGCAACCCAGATTCTCTCCTGGTGAGTTTGTAGAGCTTGGTTCATGAAAATCGCTAAAAAACCAAACATTTATTACTGATCACTGCTCGTAATTAGTACCTCATGAAAGCATCATCCAAACAACTTCTAGACCCTCTCCTAGTCATTTGGTAGAGATGGGTAGTGTAAATGGATAAAAATGAGACATTCACTACTAATCAGATATAGCCCTTGATGTCTCCTGCACTCTTCCTCGAAAAGCCAGTGGGATTCTCGCCTGATCATTTGGTAGATTTCTCTTCAAGAAATTCACTCCTCATGAGACATACATTATTGACAAGTACTAGTGATCAATTTCTCCTGGAACGATTCGCCAAAACGCTTTCCGATTCTCTGCTGGTGATTTGGAAGAAATCGGTTCTTTGAATATACTAAAAATGAGAAATTGTTTTTTGAGCTGTGCGGCAGATAATATTGAGAGGGAATCTTCCTGAAAGCCCCGAGGATTCACTTCTCGTCATCCGGTACTGAGGAGTTCGTGAAAATTATTCATGTGAGAAAGTCATTTGTAATCAGGTATCCTGGTCTATTTCTCATGGAACCATTTACCAAAACCCAAGTCTATTATCTCTTCGGCGTTTGGGAGAGATATATGGGGAAAATGGGTAAAAATCAGAAACTTTTAACTGCTCCTAGCTGTCTATCAATTACAAATGCAATTATTCTCCAAAAAGCCTTTCGGATTCGCTCCTTGTGATTTGGTAGCTATCAGTTGTTGATTTGGTGGAAATTACTAGAAATGAGTCTCTTATAACTGATCCATCTTAGCAATCAATTACCCATGGAATCATAATCCAAAATCCGTTAAAAAGAGTTCCTGGTGATTTCGAATAAAAACGGATCCAGAAAATTACTAGGAATGAGAAAATTCATTCCTCCTCCGTCTTCTGATAACTTTCCCATGGAATCATCCGCCGGAAAAGCAATTGCATTCTCAATTGGTGCGTTGGAACAGATCGGTTGGTGCAAATTGGTCAAAGTAAGAAAGTCATTATTTTCAAGTACCTAGTGGTAAAGTCTCCAGCAACCCAGATTCTCTCCTGGTGAGTTTGTAGAGCTTGGTTCATGAAAATCGCTAAAAAACCAAACATTTATTACTGATCACTGCTCGTAATTAGTACCTCATGAAAGCATCATCCAAACAACTTCTAGACCCTCTCCTAGTCATTTGGTAGAGATGGGTAGTGTAAATGGATAAAAATGAGACATTCACTACTAATCAGATATAGCCCTTGATGTCTCCTGCACTCTTCCTCGAAAAGCCAGTGGGATTCTCGCCTGATCATTTGGTAGATTTCTCTTCAAGAAATTCACTCCTCATGAGACATACATTATTGATAAGTGCTAGTGATCAATTTCTCCTGGAACGATTCGACAAAATGCTTTCCGATTCTCTGCTGGTGATTTGGAAGAAATCGGTTCTTTGAATATACTAAAAATGAGAAATTGTTTTTTGAGCTGTGCGGCAGATAATTTTGAGAGGGAATCTTCCTGAAAGCCCCGAGGATTCACTCCTCGTCATCCGGTACTGAGGAGTTCGTGAAAATTACTCATGTGAGAAAGTCATTTGTAATCAGGTATCCTGGTCTATTTCTCATGGAACCATTTACCAAAACCCAAGTCTATTATCTCTTCGGCATTTGGGAGAGATATATGGGGAAAATGGGTAAAAATCAGAAACTTTTAACTGATCCTAGCACTCTATCAATTACAAATGGAATCATTCTCCAAAAATCCTTTCAGATTCTCTCCTTGTTATCATCCAAACAACTTCTAGACCCTCTCCTAGTCATTTGGTAGAGATGGGTAGTGTAAATGGATAAAAATGAGACATTCACTAATAATCAGATAGAGCCCTTGATGTCTCCTGCACTCTTCCTCGAAAAGCCAATGGGATTCTCGCCTGATCATTTGGTAGATTTCTCTTCAAGTAATTCACTCCTCATGAGACATACATTATGGACAAGTACTAGTGATCAATTTCTCCTGGAACGATTCGCCAAAATGGCATTCGATTCTCTGCTGGTGATTTGGAAGAAATCGGTTCTTTGAATATACTAAAAATGAGAAATTGTTTTTTGAGCTGTGCGGCAGATAATTTTGAGAGGGAATCTTCCTGAAAGCCCCGAGGATTCACTCCTCGTCATCCGGTACTGAGGAGTTCGTGAAAATTATTCATGTGAGAAAGTCATTTGTAATCAAGGTATCCTGGTGAATTTCTCATGGAACCATTTACCAAAACCCAAGTCTATTATCTCTTCGGCATTTGGGAGAGATATATAGGGGAAAATGGGTAAAAATCAGAAACTTTTAACTGCTCCTAGCTGTCTATCAATTACAAATGCAATTATTCTCCAAAAAGCCTTTCGGATTCGCTCCTTGTGATTTGGTAGCTATCAGTTGTTGATTTGGTGGAAATTACTAGAAATGAGTCTCTTATTACTGATCCATCTTAGCAATCAATTACCCATGGAATCATAATCCAAAATCCGTTAAAAAGAGTTCCTGGTGATTTCGAATAAAAACGGATCCAGAAAACTACTAGGAATGAGAAAATTCATTCCTCCTCCGTCTTCTGATCCACGTTAGCTATCAATTACCCATGGAATCATAATCGAAATGCGTTGAAAAGAGTTCCTGGTGATTTCGAGTAAAAACGGATCCAGAAAATTACTAGGAATGAGAAAATTCATTCCTCCTCCGTCTTCTGATAACTTTCCCATGGAATCATCCGCCGGAAAAGCAATTGCATTCTCAATTGGTGCCTTGGAACAGATCAGTTCTTGTAAATTACTGAAAGTAAGAAAGTCATTATTTTCAAGTACTTAGTGGTAAAGTCTCCAGCAACCCAGATTCTCTCCTGGTGAGTTTGTAGAGCTTGGTTCATGAAAATCGCTAAAAAACCTTAGGACCTCATGAAAGCATCAACCAAACAACTTCTAGACCCTCTCCTAGTCATTTGGTAGAGATGGGTAGTGTAAATGGATAAAAATGAGACATTCACTACTAATCAGATATAGCCCTTGATGTCTCCTGCACTCTTCCTCGAAAAGCCAGTGGGATTCTCGCCTGATCATTTGGTAGATTTCTCTTCAAGAAATTCACTCCTCATGAGACATACATTATTGACAAGTACTAGTGATCAATTTCTCCTGGAACGATTCGCCAAAACGCTTTCCGATTCTCTGCTGGTGATTTGGAAGAAATCGGTTCTTTGAATATACTAAAAATGAGAAATTGTTTTTTGAGCTGTGCGGCAGATAATATTGAGAGGGAATCTTCCTGAAAGCCCCGAGGATTCACTTCTCGTCGTCCGGTACTGAGGAGTTCGTGAAAATTATTCATGTGAGAAAGTCATTTGTAATCAGGTATCCTGGTGAATTTCTCATGGAACCATTTACCAAAACCCAAGTCTATTATCTCTTTGGCGTTTGGGAGAGATATATGGGGAAAATGGGTAAAAATCAGAAACTTTTAACTGATCCTAGCTCTCTATCAATTACAAATGGAATCATTCTCCAAAAAGCCTTTCAGATTCGCTCCTTGTGATTTGGTAGATATCAGTTGTTGATTTGGTGGAAATTACTAGAAATGAGACTCTCATCACTGATCCACGTTAGCAATCAATTACCCATGGAATCATAATCCAAAATGCGTTGAAGAGTTCCTGGTGATTTCGAGTAAAAACGGATCCAGAAAATTACTAGGAATGAGAAAATTCATTCCTCCTCCGTCTTCTGATAACTTTCCCATGGAATCATCCACCAGAAAAGCAATTGCAATCTTTCTTGGTGCCTTGGGACAGATCGTTTCTTGTAAATTACTGAAAGTAAGAAAGTCATTATTTTCAAGTACCTAGTGGTAAAGACTCCAGCAACCCAGATTCTCTCCTGGTGAGTTTGTAGAGCTTGGTTCATGAAAATCGCTAAAAAACCAAACATTTATTACTGATCACTGCTCGTAATTAGTACCTCATGAAAGCATCATCCAAACAACTTCTAGACCCTCTCCTAGTCATTTGGTAGAGATGGGTAGTGTAAATGGATAAAAATGAGACATTCACTACTAATCAGATATAGCCCTTGATGTCTCCTGCACTCTTCCTCGAAAAGCCAGTGGGATTCTCGCCCGATCATTTGGTAGATTTCTCTTCAAGAAATTCACTCCTCATGAGACATACATTATTGACAAGTACTAGTGATCAATTTCTCCTGGAACGATTCGACAAAATGCTTTCCGATTCTCTGCTGGTGATTTGGAAGAAATCGGTTCTTTGAATATACTAAAAATGAGAAATTGTTTTTTGAGCTGTGCGGCAGATAATTTTGAGAGGGAATCTTCCTGAAAGCCCCGAGGATTCACTCCTCGTCATCCGGTACTGAGGAGTTCGTGAAAATTACTCATGTGAGAAAGTCATTTGTAATCAGGTATCCTGGTCTATTTCTCATGGAACCATTTACCAAAACCCAAGTCTATTATCTCTTCGGCATTTGGGAGAGATATATGGGGAAAATGGGTAAAAATCAGAAACTTTTAACTGCTCCTAGCTCTCTATCAATTACAAATGCAATTATTCTCCAAAAAGCCTTTCGGATTCGCTCCTTGTGATTTGGTAGCTATCAGTTGTTGATTTGGTGGAAATTACTAGAAATGAGTCTCTTATTACTGATCCATCTTAGCAATCAATTACCCATGGAATCATAATCCAAAATCCGTTAAAAAGAGTTCCTGGTGATTTCGAATAAAAACGGATCCAGAAAATTACTAGGAATGAGAAAATTCATTCCTCCTCCGTCTTCTGATCCACGTTAGCAATCAATTACCCATGGAATCATAATCCAAAATGCGTTGAAGAGTTCCTGGTGATTTCGAATAAAAACGGATCCTGAAAATTACTAGGAATGAGAAAATTCATTCCTCCTCCGTCTTCTGATAACTTTCCCATGGAATCATCCGCCGGAAAAGCAATTGCATTCTCAATTGGTGCGTTGGAACAGATCGGTTGGTGCAAATTGGTCAAAGTAAGAAAGTCATTATTTTCAAGTACCTAGTGGTAAAGTCTCCAGCAACCCAGATTCTCTCCTGGTGAGTTTGTAGAGCTTGGTTCATGAAAATCGCTAAAAAACCAAACATTTATTACTGATCACTGCTCGTAATTAGTACCTCATGAAAGCATCATCCAAACAACTTCTAGACCCTCTCCTAGTCATTTGGTAGAGATGGGTAGTGTAAATGGATAAAAATGAGACATTCACTACTAATCAGATATAGCCCTTGATGTCTCCTGCACTCTTCCTCGAAAAGCCAGTGGGATTCTCGCCTGATCATTTGGTAGATTTCTCTTCAAGTAATTCACTCCTCATGAGACATACATTATTGACAAGTACTAGTGATCAATTTCTCCTGGAACGATTCGCCAAAACGCTTTCCGATTCTCTGCTGGTGATTTGGAAGAAATCGGTTCTTTGAATATACTAAAAATGAGAAATTGTTTTTTGAACTGTGCGGCAGATAATTTTGAGAGGGAATCTTCCTGAAAGCCCCGAGGATTCACTTCTCATCGTCCGGTACTGAGGAGTTCGTGAAAATTATTCATGTGAGAAAGTCATTTGTAATCAGGTATCCTGGTCTATTTCTCATGGAACCATTTACCAAAACCCAAGTCTATTATCTCTTCGGCATTTGGGAGAGATATATGGGGAAAATGGGTAAAAATGAGAAACTTTTAACTGCTCCTAGCTGTCTATCAATTACAAATGCAATTATTCTCCAAAAAGCCTTTCGGATTCGCTCCTTGTGATTTGGTAGCTATCAGTTGTTGATTTGGTGGAAATTACTAGAAATGAGTCTCTTATTACTGATCCATCTTAGCAATCAATTACCCATGGAATCATAATCCAAAATCCGTTAAAAAGAGTTCCTGGTGATTTCGAATAAAAACGGATCCAGAAAATTACTAGGAATGAGAAAATTCATTCCTCCTCCGTCTTCTGATCCACGTTAGCAATCAATTACCCATGGAATCATAATCCAAAATGCGTTGAAGAGTTCCTGGTGATTTCGAATAAAAACGGATCCTGAAAATTACTAGGAATGAGAAAATTCATTCCTCCTCCGTCTTCTGATAACTTTCCCATGGAATCATCCACCGGAAAAGCAATTGCAATCTTTCTTGGTGCCTTGGGACAGATCGGTTCTTGTAAATTACTCAAAGTAAGAAAGTCATTATTTTCAAGTACCTAGTGGTAAAGTCTCCAGCAACCCAGATTCTCTCCTGGTGAGTTTGTAGAGCTTGGTTCATGAAAATCGCTAAAAAACCAAACATTTATTACTGATCACTGCTCGTAATTAGTACCTCATGAAACATCATCCAAACAACTTCTAGACCCTCTCCTAGTCATTTGGTAGAGATGGGTAGTGTAAATGGATAAAAATGAGACATTCACTACTAATCAGATATAGCCCTTGATGTCTCCTGCACTCTTCCTCGAAAAGCCAGTGGGATTCTCGCCTGATCATTTGGTAGATTTCTCTTCAAGTAATTCACTCCTCATGAGACATACATTATTGACAAGTACTAGTGATCAATTTCTCCTGGAACGATTCGCCAAAACGCTTTCCGATTCTCTGCTGGTGATTTGGAAGAAATCGGTTCTTTGAATATACTAAAAATGAGAAATTGTTTTTTGAACTGTGCGGCAGATAATTTTGAGAGGGAATCTTCCTGAAAGCCCCGAGGATTCACTTCTCGTCGTCCGGTACTGAGGAGT
The DNA here is from genome assembly GCF_965152275.1 of Natator depressus. Taxonomy (NCBI): domain Eukaryota; kingdom Metazoa; phylum Chordata; order Testudines; family Cheloniidae; genus Natator; species Natator depressus. The sequence continues at coordinate 30,293 of NC_134245.1, forward strand.
TCGTGAAAATTATTCATGTGAGAAAGTCATTTGTAATCAGGTATCCTGGTCTATTTCTCATGGAACCATCTACCAAAACCCAAGTCTATTATCTCTTTGGCGTTTGGGAGAGATATATGGGGAAAATGGGTAAAAATCAGAAACTTTTAACTGATCCTAGCTCTCTATCAATTACAAATGGAATCATTCTCCAAAAAGCCTTTCAGATTCGCTCCTTGTGATTTGGTAGCTATCAGTTGTTGATTTGGTGGAAATTACTAGAAATGAGACTCTCATCACTGATCCACGTTAGCAATCAATTACCCATGGAATCATAATCCAAAATGCGTTGAAAAGAGTTCCTGGTGATTTCGAGTAAAAACGCATCCAGAAAATTACTAGGAATGAGAAAATTCATTCCTCCTCCGTCTTCTGATAACTTTCCCATGGAATCATCCGCCGGAAAAGCAATTGCATTCTCAATTGGTGCGTTGGAACAGATCGGTTGGTGCAAATTGGTCAAAGTAAGAAAGTCATTATTTTCAAGTACCTGGTGGTAAAGTCTCTAGCAACCCAGATTCTCTCCTGGTGAGTTTGTAGAGCTTGGTTCATGAAAATCGCTAAAAAACCAAACATTTATTACTGATCACTGCTCGTAATTAGTACCTCATGAAAGCATCATCCAAACAACTTCTAGACCCTCTCCTAGTCATTTGGTAGAGATGGGTAGTGTAAATGGATAAAAATGAGACATTCACTACTAATCAGATATAGCCCTTGATGTCTCCTGCACTCTTCCTCGAAAAGCCAGTGGGATTCTCGCCTGATCATTTGGTAGATTTCTCTTCAAGAAATTCACTCCTCATGAGACATACATTATTGACAAGTACTAGTGATCAATTTCTCCTGGAACGATTCGACAAAATGCTTTCCGATTCTCTGCTGGTGATTTGGAAGAAATCGGTTCTTTGAATATACTAAAAATGAGAAATTGTTTTTTGAGCTGTGCGGCAGATAATTTTGAGAGGGAATCTTCCTGAAAGCCCCGAGGATTCACTCCTCGTCATCCGGTACTGAGGAGTTCGTGAAAATTATTCATGTGAGAAAGTCATTTGTAATCAGGTATCCTGGTGAATTTCTCATGGAACCATTTACCAAAACCCAAGTCTATTATCTCTTCGGCATTTGGGAGAGATATATGGGGAAAATGGGTAAAAATCAGAAACTTTTAACTGCTCCTAGCTGTCTATCAATTACAAATGCAATTATTCTCCAAAAAGCCTTTCGGATTCGCTCCTTGTGATTTGGTAGCTATCAGTTGTTGATTTGGTGGAAATTACTAGAAATGAGTCTCTTATTACTGATCCATCTTAGCAATCAATTACCCATGGAATCATAATCCAAAATCCGTTAAAAAGAGTTCCTGGTGATTTCGAATAAAAACGGATCCAGAAAATTACTAGGAATGAGAAAATTCATTCCTCCTCCGTCTTCTGATCCACGTTAGCTATCAATTACCCATGGAATCATAATCGAAATGCGTTGAAAAGAGTTCCTGGTGATTTCGAGTAAAAACGGATCCAGAAAATTACTAGGAATGAGAAAATTCATTCCTCCTCCGTCTTCTGATAACTTTCCCATGGAATCATCCGCCGGAAAAGCAATTGCATTCTCAATTGGTGCGTTGGAACAGATCGGTTCTTGTAAATGACTGAAAGTAAGAAAGTCATTATTTTCAAGTACTTAGTGGTAAAGTCTCCAGCAACCCAGATTCTCTCCTGGTGAGTTTGTAGAGCTTGGTTCATGAAAATCGCTAAAAAACCTTAGTACCTCATGAAAGCATCATCCAAACAACTTCTAGACCCTCTCCTAGTCATTTGGTAGAGATGGGTAGTGTAAATGGATAAAAATGAGACATTCACTACTAATCAGATATAGCCCTTGATGTCTCCTGCACTCTTCCTCGAAAAGCCAGTGGGATTCTCGCCTGATCATTTGGTAGATTTCTCTTCAAGAAATTCACTCCTCATGAGACATACATTATTGACAAGTACTAGTGATCAATTTCTCCTGGAACGATTCGCCAAAACGCTTTCCGATTCTCTGCTGGTGATTTGGAAGAAATCGGTTCTTTGAATATACTAAAAATGAGAAATTGTTTTTTGAGCTGTGCGGCAGATAATATTGAGAGGGAATCTTCCTGAAAGCCCCGAGGATTCACTTCTCGTCGTCCGGTACTGAGGAGTTCGTGAAAATTATTCATGTGAGAAAGTCATTTGTAATCAGGTATCCTGGTGAATTTCTCATGGAACCATTTACCAAAACCCAAGTCTATTATCTCTTTGGCGTTTGGGAGAGATATATGGGGAAAATGGGTAAAAATCAGAAACTTTTAACTGATCCTAGCTCTCTATCAATTACAAATGGAATCATTCTCCAAAAAGCCTTTCAGATTCGCTCCTTGTGATTTGGTAGATATCAGTTGTTGATTTGGTGGAAATTACTAGAAATGAGACTCTCATCACTGATCCACGTTAGCAATCAATTACCCATGGAATCATAATCCAAAATGCGTTGAAGAGTTCCTGGTGATTTCGAGTAAAAACGGATCCAGAAAATTACTAGGAATGAGAAAATTCATTCCTCCTCCGTCTTCTGATAACTTTCCCATGGAATCATCCACCAGAAAAGCAATTGCAATCTTTCTTGGTGCCTTGGGACAGATCGTTTCTTGTAAATTACTGAAAGTAAGAAAGTCATTATTTTCAAGTACCTAGTGGTAAAGACTCCAGCAACCCAGATTCTCTCCTGGTGAGTTTGTAGAGCTTGGTTCATGAAAATCGCTAAAAAACCAAACATTTATTACTGATCACTGCTCGTAATTAGTACCTCATGAAAGCATCATCCAAACAACTTCTAGACCCTCTCCTAGTCATTTGGTAGAGATGGGTAGTGTAAATGGATAAAAATGAGACATTCACTACTAATCAGATATAGCCCTTGATGTCTCCTGCACTCTTCCTCGAAAAGCCAGTGGGATTCTCGCCCGATCATTTGGTAGATTTCTCTTCAAGAAATTCACTCCTCATGAGACATACATTATTGACAAGTACTAGTGATCAATTTCTCCTGGAACGATTCGACAAAATGCTTTCCGATTCTCTGCTGGTGATTTGGAAGAAATCGGTTCTTTGAATATACTAAAAATGAGAAATTGTTTTTTGAGCTGTGCGGCAGATAATTTTGAGAGGGAATCTTCCTGAAAGCCCCGAGGATTCACTCCTCGTCATCCGGTACTGAGGAGTTCGTGAAAATTACTCATGTGAGAAAGTCATTTGTAATCAGGTATCCTGGTCTATTTCTCATGGAACCATTTACCAAAACCCAAGTCTATTATCTCTTCGGCATTTGGGAGAGATATATGGGGAAAATGGGTAAAAATGAGAAACTTTTAACTGCTCCTAGCTGTCTATCAATTACAAATGCAATTATTCTCCAAAAAGCCTTTCGGATTCGCTCCTTGTGATTTGGTAGCTATCAGTTGTTGATTTGGTGGAAATTACTAGAAATGAGTCTCTTATTACTGATCCATCTTAGCAATCAATTACCCATGGAATCATAATCCAAAATCCGTTAAAAAGAGTTCCTGGTGATTTCGAATAAAAACGGATCCAGAAAATTACTAGGAATGAGAAAATTCATTCCTCCTCCGTCTTCTGATCCACGTTAGCAATCAATTACCCATGGAATCATAATCCAAAATGCGTTGAAGAGTTCCTGGTGATTTCGAATAAAAACGGATCCTGAAAATTACTAGGAATGAGAAAATTCATTCCTCCTCCGTCTTCTGATAACTTTCCCATGGAATCATCCACCGGAAAAGCAATTGCAATCTTTCTTGGTGCCTTGGGACAGATCGGTTCTTGTAAATTACTCAAAGTAAGAAAGTCATTATTTTCAAGTACCTAGTGGTAAAGTCTCCAGCAACCCAGATTCTCTCCTGGTGAGTTTGTAGAGCTTGGTTCATGAAAATCGCTAAAAAACCAAACATTTATTACTGATCACTGCTCGTAATTAGTACCTCATGAAACATCATCCAAACAACTTCTAGACCCTCTCCTAGTCATTTGGTAGAGATGGGTAGTGTAAATGGATAAAAATGAGACATTCACTACTAATCAGATATAGCCCTTGATGTCTCCTGCACTCTTCCTCGAAAAGCCAGTGGGATTCTCGCCTGATCATTTGGTAGATTTCTCTTCAAGTAATTCACTCCTCATGAGACATACATTATTGACAAGTACTAGTGATCAATTTCTCCTGGAACGATTCGCCAAAACGCTTTCCGATTCTCTGCTGGTGATTTGGAAGAAATCGGTTCTTTGAATATACTAAAAATGAGAAATTGTTTTTTGAGCTGTGCGGCAGATAATTTTGAGAGGGAATCTTCCTGAAAGCCCCGAGGATTCACTTCTCGTCGTCCGGTACTGAGGAGTTCGTGAAAATTATTCATGTGAGAAAGTCATTTGTAATCAGGTATCCTGGTCTATTTCTCATGGAACCATCTACCAAAACCCAAGTCTATTATCTCTTTGGCGTTTGGGAGAGATATATGGGGAAAATGGGTAAAAATCAGAAACTTTTAACTGATCCTAGCTCTCTATCAATTACAAATGGAATCATTCTCCAAAAAGCCTTTCAGATTCGCTCCTTGTGATTTGGTAGATATCAGTTGTTGATTTGGTGGAAATTACTAGAAATGAGACTCTCATCACTGATCCACGTTAGCAATCAATTACCCATGGAATCATAATCCAAAATGCGTTGAAAGGAGTTCCTGGTGATTTCGAGTAAAAACGCATCCAGAAAATTACTAGGAATGAGAAAATTCATTCCTCCTCCGTCTTCTGATAACTTTCCCATGGAATCATCCGCCGGAAAAGCAATTGCATTCTCAATTGGTGCGTTGGAACAGATCGGTTGGTGCAAATTGGTCAAAGTAAGAAAGTCATTATTTTCAAGTACCTGGTGGTAAAGTCTCTAGCAACCCAGATTCTCTCCTGGTGAGTTTGTAGAGCTTGGTTCATGAAAATCGCTAAAAAACCAAACATTTATTACTGATCACTGCTCGTAATTAGTACCTCATGAAAGCATCATCCAAACAACTTCTAGACCCTCTCCTAGTCATTTGGTAGAGATGGGTAGTGTAAATGGATAAAAATGAGACATTCACTACTAATCAGATATAGCCCTTGATGTCTCCTGCACTCTTCCTCGAAAAGCCAGTGGGATTCTCGCCTGATCATTTGGTAGATTTCTCTTCAAGAAATTCACTCCTCATGAGACATACATTATTGACAAGTACTAGTGATCAATTTCTCCTGGAACGATTCGACAAAATGCTTTCCGATTCTCTGCTGGTGATTTGGAAGAAATCGGTTCTTTGAATATACTAAAAATGAGAAATTGTTTTTTGAGCTGTGCGGCAGATAATTTTGAGAGGGAATCTTCCTGAAAGCCCCGAGGATTCACTCCTCGTCATCCGGTACTGAGGAGTTCGTGAAAATTACTCATGTGAGAAAGTCATTTGTAATCAGGTATCCTGGTGTATTTCTCATGGAACCATTTACCAAAGCCCAAGTCTATTATCTCTTCGGCGTTTGGGAGAGATATATGGGGAAAATGGGTAAAAATCAGAAACTTTTAACTGCTCCTAGCTCTCTATCAATTACAAATGCAATTATTCTCCAAAAAGCCTTTCGGATTCGCTCCTTGTGATTTGGTAGCTATCAGTTGTTGATTTGGTGGAAATTACTAGAAATGAGACTCTCATCACTGATCCACGTTAGCAATCAATTACCCATGGAATCATAATCCAAAATCCGTTAAAAAGAGTTCCTGGTGATTTCGAATAAAAACGGATCCAGAAAATTACTAGGAATGAGAAAATTCATTCCTCCTCCGTCTTCTGATCCACGTTAGCAATCAATTACCCATGGAATCATAATCCAAAATGCGTTGAAAAGAGTTCCTGGTGATTTCGAATAAAAACGGATCCTGAAAATTACTAGGAATGAGAAAATTCATTCCTCCTCCGTCTTCTGATAACTTTCCCATGGAATCATCCGCCGGAAAAGCAATTGCATTCTCAATTGGTGCGTTGGAACAGATCGGTTGGTGCAAATTGGTCAAAGTAAGAAAGTCATTATTTTCAAGTACCTAGTGGTAAAGTCTCCAGCAACCCAGATTCTCTCCTGGTGAGTTTGTAGAGCTTGGTTCATGAAAATCGCTAAAAAAACCAAACATTTATTACTGATCACTGCTCGTAATTAGTACCTCATGAAAGCATCATCCAAACAACTTCTAGACCCTCTCCTAGTCATTTGGTAGAGATGGGTAGTGTAAATGGATAAAAATGAGACATTCACTACTAATCAGATATAGCCCTTGATGTCTCCTGCACTCTTCCTCGAAAAGCCAGTGGGATTCTCGCCTGATCATTTGGTAGATTTCTCTTCAAGTAATTCACTCCTCATGAGACATACATTATTGACAAGTACTAGTGATCAATTTCTCCTGGAACGATTCGCCAAAACGCTTTCCGATTCTCTGCTGGTGATTTGGAAGAAATCGGTTCTTTGAATATACTAAAAATGAGAAATTGTTTTTTGAACTGTGCGGCAGATAATTTTGAGAGGGAATCTTCCTGAAAGCCCCGAGGATTCACTTCTCGTCGTCCGGTACTGAGGAGTTCGTGAAAATTATTCATGTGAGAAAGTCATTTGTAATCAGGTATCCTGGTCTATTTCTCATGGAACCATCTACCAAAACCCAAGTCTATTATCTCTTTGGCGTTTGGGAGAGATATATGGGGAAAATGGGTAAAAATCAGAAACTTTTAACTGATCCTAGCTCTCTATCAATTACAAATGGAATCATTCTCCAAAAAGCCTTTCAGATTCGCTCCTTGTGATTTGGTAGATATCAGTTGTTGATTTGGTGGAAATTACTAGAAATGAGACTCTCATCACTGATCCACGTTAGCAATCAATTACCCATGGAATCATAATCCAAAATGCGTTGAAAAGAGTTCCTGGTGATTTCGAGTAAAAACGGATCCAGAAAATTACTAGGAATGAGAAAATTCATTCCTCCTCCGTCTTCTGATAACTTTCCCATGGAATCATCCGCCGGAAAAGCAATTGCATTCTCAATTGGTGCCTTGGAACAGATCAGTTCTTGTAAATTACTGAAAGTAAGAAAGTCATTATTTTCAAGTACTTAGTGGTAAAGTCTCCAGCAACCCAGATTCTCTCCTGGTGAGTTTGTAGAGCTTGGTTCATGAAAATCGCTAAAAAACCTTAGGACCTCATGAAAGCATCATCCAAACAACTTCTAGACCCTCTCCTAGTCATTTGGTAGAGATGGGTAGTGTAAATGGATAAAAATGAGACATTCACTACTAATCAGATATAGCCCTTGATGTCTCCTGCACTCTTCCTCGAAAAGCCAGTGGGATTCTCGCCTGATCATTTGGTAGATTTCTCTTCAAGAAATTCACTCCTCATGAGACATACATTATTGACAAGTACTAGTGATCAATTTCTCCTGGAACGATTCGACAAAATGCTTTCCGATTCTCTGCTGGTGATTTGGAAGAAATCGGTTCTTTGAATATACTAAAAATGAGAAATTGTTTTTTGAGCTGTGCGGCAGATAATTTTGAGAGGGAATCTTCCTGAAAGCCCCGAGGATTCACTTCTCGTCATCCGGTACTGAGGAGTTCGTGAAAATTACTCATGTGAGAAAGTCATTTGTTATCAGGTATCCTGGTGTATTTCTCATGGAACCATTTACCAAAACCCAAGTCTATTATCTCTTCGGCGTTTGGGAGAGATATATGGGGAAAATGGGTAAAAATCAGAAACTTTTAACTGCTCCTAGCTGTCTATCAATTACAAATGCAATTATTCTCCAAAAAGCCTTTCGGATTCGCTCCTTGTGATTTGGTAGCTATCAGTTGTTGATTTGGTGGAAATTACTAGAAATGAGACTCTCATCACTGATCCACGTTAGCAATCAATTACCCATGGAATCATAATCCAAAATCCGTTAAAAAGAGTTCCTGGTGATTTCGAATAAAAACGGATCCAGAAAATTACTAGGAATGAGAAAATTCATTCCTCCTCCGTCTTCTGATCCACGTTAGCAATCAATTACCCATGGAATCATAATCCAAAATGCGTTGAAAAGAGTTCCTGGTGATTTCGAATAAAAACGGATCCTGAAAATTACTAGGAATAAGAAAATTCATTCCTCCTCCGTCTTCTGATAACTTTCCCATGGAATCATCCGCCGGAAAAGCAATTGCATTCTCAATTGGTGCGTTGGAACAGATCGGTTGGTGCAAATTGGTCAAAGTAAGAAAGTCATTATTTTCAAGTACCTAGTGGTAAAGTCTCCAGCAACCCAGATTCTCTCCTGGTGAGTTTGTAGAGCTTGGTTCATGAAAATCGCTAAAAAACCAAACATTTATTACTGATCACTGCTCGTAATTAGTACCTCATGAAAGCATCATCCAAACAACTTCTAGACCCTCTCCTAGTCATTTGGTAGAGATGGGTAGTGTAAATGGATAAAAATGAGACTTTCACTACTAATCAGATATAGCCCTTGATGTCTCCTGCACTCTTCCTCGAAAAGCCAGTGGGATTCTCGCCCGATCATTTGGTAGATTTCTCTTCAAGAAATTCACTCCTCATGAGACATACATTATTGACAAGTACTAGTGATCAATTTCTCCTGGAACGATTCGACAAAACGCTTTCCGATTCTCTGCTGGTGATTTGGAAGAAATCGGTTCTTTGAATATACTAAAAATGAGAAATTGTTTTTTGAGCTGTGCGGCAGATAATTTTGAGAGGGAATCTTCCTGAAAGCCCCGAGGATTCACTCCTCGTCATCCGGTACTGAGGAGTTCGTGAAAATTATTCATGTGAGAAAGTCATTTGTAATCAGGTATCCTGGTGAATTTCTCATGGAACCATTTACCAAAACCCAAGTCTATTATCTCTTCGGCATTTGGGAGAGATATATGGGGAAAATGGGTAAAAATCAGAAACTTTTAACTGCTCCTAGCTGTCTATCAATTACAAATGCAATTATTCTCCAAAAAGCCTTTCGGATTCGCTCCTTGTGATTTGGTAGCTATCAGTTGTTGATTTGGTGGAAATTACTAGAAATGAGTCTCTTATTACTGATCCATCTTAGCAATCAATTACCCATGGAATCATAATCCAAAATCCGTTAAAAAGAGTTCCTGGTGATTTCGAATAAAAACGGATCCAGAAAATTACTAGGAATGAGAAAATTCATTCCTCCTCCGTCTTCTGATCCACGTTAGCTATCAATTACCCATGGAATCATAATCGAAATGCGTTGAAAAGAGTTCCTGGTGATTTCGAGTAAAAACGGATCCAGAAAATTACTAGGAATGAGAAAATTCATTCCTCCTCCGTCTTCTGATAACTTTCCCATGGAATCATCCGCCGGAAAAGCAATTGCATTCTCAATTGGTGCGTTGGAACAGATCGGTTCTTGTAAATGACTGAAAGTAAGAAAGTCATTATTTTCAAGTACTTAGTGGTAAAGTCTCCAGCAACCCAGATTCTCTCCTGGTGAGTTTGTAGAGCTTGGTTCATGAAAATCGCTAAAAAACCTTAGTACCTCATGAAAGCATCATCCAAACAACTTCTAGACCCTCTCCTAGTCATTTGGTAGAGATGGGTAGTGTAAATGGATAAAAATGAGACATTCACTACTAATCAGATATAGCCCTTGATGTCTCCTGCACTCTTCCTCGAAAAGCCAGTGGGATTCTCGCCTGATCATTTGGTAGATTTCTCTTCAAGAAATTCACTCCTCATGAGACATACATTATTGACAAGTACTAGTGATCAATTTCTCCTGGAACGATTCGCCAAAATGGCATTCGATTCTCTGCTGGTGATTTGGAAGAAATCGGTTCTTTGAATATACTAAAAATGAGAAATTGTTTTTTGAGCTGTGCGGCAGATAATATTGAGAGGGAATCTTCCTGAAAGCCCCGAGGATTCACTTCTCGTCGTCCGGTACTGAGGAGTTCGTGAAAATTATTCATGTGAGAAAGTCATTTGTAATCAGGTATCCTGGTCTATTTCTCATGGAACCATTTACCAAAACCCAAGTCTATTATCTCTTCGGCATTTGGGAGAGATATATGGGGAAAATGGGTAAAAATCAGAAACTTTTAACTGCTCCTAGCTGTCTATCAATTACAAATGCAATTATTCTCCAAAAAGCCTTTCGGATTCGCTCCTTGTGATTTGGTAGCTATCAGTTGTTGATTTGGTGGAAATTACTAGAAATGAGTCTCTTATTACTGATCCATCTTAGCAATCAATTACCCATGGAATCATAATCCAAAATCCGTTAAAAAGAGTTCCTGGTGATTTCGAATAAAAACGGATCCAGAAAATTACTAGGAATGAGAAAATTCATTCCTCCTCCGTCTTGTGATCCACGTTAGCAATCAGTTACCCATGGAATCATAATCCAAAATGCGTTGAAGAGTTCCTGGTGATTTCGAATAAAAACGGATCCTGAAAATTACTAGGAATGAGAAAATTCATTCCTCCTCCGTCTTCTGATAACTTTCCCATGGAATCATCCGCCGGAAAAGCAATTGCATTCCCAATTGGTGCGTTGGAACAGATCGGTTGGTGCAAATTGGTCAAAGTAAGAAAGTCATTATTTTCAAGTACCTAGTGGTAAAGTCTCTACGACCCAGATTCTCTCCTGGTGAGTTTGTAGAGCTTGGTTCATGAAAATCGCTAAAAAACCAAACATTTATTACTGATCACTGCTCGTAATTAGTACCTCATGAAAGCATCATCCAAACAACTTCTAGACCCTCTCCTAGTCATTTGGTAGAGATGGGTAGTGTAAATGGATAAAAATGAGACATTCACTAATAATCAGATATAGCCCCTGATGTCTCCTGCACTCTTCCTCGAAAAGCCAGTGGGATTCTCGCCCGATCATTTGGTAGATTTCTCTTCAAGAAATTCACTCCTCATGAGACATACATTATTGACAAGTACTAGTGATCAATTTCTCCTGGAACGATTCGACAAAATGCTTTCCGATTCTCTGCTGGTGATTTGGAAGAAATCGGTTCTTTGAATATACTAAAAATGAGAAATTGTTTTTTGAGCTGTGCGGCAGATAATTTTGAGAGGGAATCTTCCTGAAAGCCCCGAGGATTCACTCCTCGTCATCCGGTACTGAGGAGTTCGTGAAAATTACTCATGTGAGAAAGTCATTTGTAATCAGGTATCCTGGTCTATTTCTCATGGAACCATTTACCAAAACCCAAGTCTATTATCTCTTCGGCATTTGGGAGAGATATATGGGGAAAATGGGTAAAAATCAGAAACTTTTAACTGCTCCTAGCTGTCTATCAATTACAAATGCAATTATTCTCCAAAAAGCCTTTCGGATTCGCTCCTTGTGATTTGGTAGCTATCAGTTGTTGATTTGGTGGAAATTACTAGAAATGAGACTCTCATCACTTATCCACGTTAGCAATCAATTACCCATGGAATCATAATCCAAAATCCGTTAAAAAGAGTTCCTGGTGATTTCGAATAAAAACGGATCCAGAAAATTACTAGGAATGAGAAAATTCATTCCTCCTCCGTCTTCTGATCCACGTTAGCAATCAATTACCCATGGAATCATAATCCAAAATGCGTTGAAAAGAGTTCCTGGTGATTTCGAATAAAAACGGATCCTGAAAATTACTAGGAATGAGAAAATTCATTCCTCCTCCGTCTTCTGATAACTTTCCCATGGAATCATCCGCCGGAAAAGCAATTGCATTCTCAATTGGTGCGTTGGAACAGATCGGTTGGTGCAAATTGGTCAAAGTAAGAAAGTCATTATTTTCAAGTACCTAGTGGTAAAGTCTCCAGCAACCCAGATTCTCTCCTGGTGAGTTTGTAGAGCTTGGTTCATTAAAATCGCTAAAAAAACCAAACATTTATTACTGATCACTGCTCGTAATTAGTACCTCATGAAAGCATCATCCAAACAACTTCTAGACCCTCTCCTAGTCATTTGGTAGAGATGGGTAGTGTAAATGGATAAAAATGAGACATTCACTACTAATCAGATATAGCCCTTGATGTCTCCTGCACTCTTCCTCGAAAAGCCAGTGGGATTCTCGCCTGATCATTTGGTAGATTTCTCTTCAAGTAATTCACTCCTCATGAGACATACATTATTGACAATACTAGTGATCAATTTCTCCTGGAACGATTCGCCAAAACGCTTTCCGATTCTCTGCTGGTGATTTGGAAGAAATCGGTTCTTTGAATATACTAAAAATGAGAAATTGTTTTTTGAACTGTGCGGCAGATAATTTTGAGAGGGAATCTTCCTGAAAGCCCCGAGGATTCACTTCTCGTCGTCCGGTACTGAGGAGTTCGTGAAAATTATTCATGTGAGAAAGTCATTTGTAATCAGGTATCCTGGTCTATTTCTCATGGAACCATCTACCAAAACCCAAGTCTATTATCTCTTTGGCGTTTGGGAGAGATATATGGGGAAAATGGGTAAAAATCAGAAACTTTTAACTGCTCCTAGCTGTCTATCAATTACAAATGGAATCATTCTCCAAAAAGCCTTTCGGATTCGCTCCTTGTGATTTGGTAGCTATCAGTTGTTGATTTGGTGGAAATTACTAGAAATGAGTCTCTTATTACTGATCCATCTTAGCAATCAATTACCCATGGAATCATAATCCAAAATCCGTTAAAAAGAGTTCCTGGTGATTTCGAATAAAAACGGATCCAGAAAATTACTAGTAATGAGAAAATTCATTCCTCCTCCGTCTTCTGATCCACGTTAGCAATCAATTACCCATGGAATCATAATCCAAAATGCGTTGAAAAGAGTTCCTGGTGATTTCGAGTAAAAACGCATCCAGAAAATTACTAGGAATGAGAAAATTCATTCCTCCTCCGTCTTCTGATAACTTTCCCATGGAATCATCCGCCGGAAAAGCAATTGCATTCTCAATTGGTGCGTTGGAACAGATCGGTTGGTGCAAATTGGTCAAAGTAAGAAAGTCATTATTTTCAAGTACCTAGTGGTAAAGTCTCCAGCAACCCAGATTCTCTCCTGGTGAGTTTGTAGAGCTTGGTTCATGAAAATCGCTAAAAAAAACCAAACATTTATTACTGATCACTGCTCGTAATTAGTACCTCATGAAAGCATCATCCAAACAACTTCTAGACCCTCTCCTAGTCATTTGGTAGAGATGGGTAGTGTAAATGGATAAAAATGAGACATTCACTACTAATCAGATATAGCCCTTGATGTCTCCTGCACTCTTCCTCGAAAAGCCAGTGGGATTCTCGCCTGATCATTTGGTAGATTTCTCTTCAAGAAATTCACTCCTCATGAGACATACATTATTGACAAGTACTAGTGATCATTTTCTCCTGGAACGATTCGCCAAAACGCTTTCCGATTCTCTGCTGGTGATTTGGAAGAAATCGGTTCTTTGAATATACTAAAAATGAGAAATTGTTTTTTGAGCTGTGCGGCAGATAATATTGAGAGGGAATCTTCCTGAAAGCCCCGAGGATTCACTTCTCGTCGTCCGGTACTGAGGAGTTCGTGAAAATTATTCATGTGAGAAAGTCATTTGTAATCAGGTATCCTGGTCTATTTCTCATGGAACCATTTACCAAAACCCAAGTCTATTATCTCTTCGGCATTTGGGAGAGATATATGGGGAAAATGGGTAAAAATCAGAAACTTTTAACTGCTCCTAGCTGTCTATCAATTACATATGCAATTATTCTCCAAAAAGCCTTTCGGATTCGCTCCTTGTGATTTGGTAGCTATCAGTTGTTGATTTGGTGGAAATTACTAGAAATGAGTCTCTTATTACTGATCCATCTTAGCAATCAATTACCCATGGAATCATAATCCAAAATCCGTTAAAAAGAGTTCCTGGTGATTTCGAATAAAAACGGATCCAGAAAATTACTAGGAATGAGAAAATTCATTCCTCCTCCGTCTTCTGATCCACGTTAGCAATCAATTACCCATGGAATCATAATCCAAAATGCGTTGAAGAGTTCCTGGTGATTTCGAATAAAAACGGATCCTGAAAATTACTAGGAATGAGAAAATTCATTCCTCCTCCGTCTTCTGATAACTTTCCCATGGAATCATCCGCCGGAAAAGCAATTGCATTCTCAATTGGTGCGTTGGAACAGATCGGTTGGTGCAAATTGGTCAAAGTAAGAAAGTCATTATTTTCAAGTACCTAGTGGTAAAGTCTCTAGCAACCCAGATTCTCTCCTGGTGAGTTTGTAGAGCTTGGTTCATGAAAATCGCTAAAAAAACAAACATTTATTACTGATCACTGCTCGTAATTAGTACCTCATGAAAGCATCATCCAAACAACTTCTAGACCCTCTCCTAGTCATTTGGTAGAGATGGGTAGTGTAAATGGATAAAAATGAGACATTCACTACTAATCAGATATAGCCCTTGATGTCTCCTGCACTCTTCCTCGAAAAGCCAGTGGGATTCTCGCCTGATCATTTGGTAGATTTCTCTTCAAGAAATTCACTCCTCATGAGACATACATTATTGACAAGTACTAGTGATCAATTTCTCCTGGAACGATTCGACAAAATGCTTTCCGATTCTCTGCTGGTGATTTGGAAGAAATCGGTTCTTTGAATATACTAAAAATGAGAAATTGTTTTTTGAGCTGTGCGGCAGATAATTTTGAGAGGGAATCTTCCTGAAAGCCCCGAGGATTCACTCCTCGTCATCCGGTACTGAGGAGTTCGTGAAAATTACTCATGTGAGAAAGTCATTTGTAATCAGGTATCCTGGTCTATTTCTCATGGAACCATTTACCAAAACCCAAGTCTATTATCTCTTCGGCGTTTGGGAGAGATATATGGGGAAAATGGGTAAAAATCAGAAACTTTTAACTGCTCCTAGCTCTCTATCAATTACAAATGCAATTATTCTCCAAAAAGCCTTTCGGATTCGCTCCTTGTGATTTGGTAGCTATCAGTTGTTGATTTGGTGGAAATTACTAGAAATGAGACTCTCATCACTGATCCACGTTAGCAATCAATTACCCATGGAATCATAATCCAAAATCCGTTAAAAAGAGTTCCTGGTGATTTCGAATAAAAACGGATCCAGAAAATTACTAGGAATGAGAAAATTCATTCCTCCTCCGTCTTCTGATCCACATTAGCAATCAATTACCCATGGAATCATAATCCAAAATGCGTTGAAAAGAGTTCCTGGTGATTTCGAATAAAAACGGATCCTGAAAATTACTAGGAATAAGAAAATTCATTCCTCCTCCGTCTTCTGATAACTTTCCCATGGAATCATCCGCCGGAAAAGCAATTGCATTCTCAATTGGTGCGTTGGAACAGATCGGTTGGTGCAAATTGGTCAAAGTAAGAAAGTCATTATTTTCAAGTACCTAGTGGTAAAGTCTCCAGCAACCCAGATTCTCTCCTGGTGAGTTTGTAGAGCTTGGTTCATGAAAATCGCTAAAAAACCAAACATTTATTACTGATCACTGCTCGTAATTAGTACCTCATGAAAGCATCATCCAAACAACTTCTAGACCCTCTCCTAGTCATTTGGTAGAGATGGGTAGTGTAAATGGATAAAAATGAGACATTCACTACTAATCAGATATAGCCCTTGATGTCTCCTGCACTCTTCCTCGAAAAGCCAGTGGGATTCTCGCCTGATCATTTGGTAGATTTCTCTTCAAGAAATTCACTCCTCATGAGACATACATTATTGACAAGTACTAGTGATCAATTTCTCCTGGAACGATTCGCCAAAACGCTTTCCGATTCTCTGCTGGTGATTTGGAAGAAATCGGTTCTTTGAATATACTAAAAATGAGAAATTGTTTTTTGAGCTGTGCGGCAGATAATATTGAGAGGGAATCTTCCTGAAAGCCCCGAGGATTCACTTCTCGTCATCCGGTACTGAGGAGTTCGTGAAAATTATTCATGTGAGAAAGTCATTTGTAATCAGGTATCCTGGTCTATTTCTCATGGAACCATTTACCAAAACCCAAGTCTATTATCTCTTCGGCGTTTGGGAGAGATATATGGGGAAAATGGGTAAAAATCAGAAACTTTTAACTGCTCCTAGCTGTCTATCAATTACAAATGCAATTATTCTCCAAAAAGCCTTTCGGATTCGCTCCTTGTGATTTGGTAGCTATCAGTTGTTGATTTGGTGGAAATTACTAGAAATGAGTCTCTTATAACTGATCCATCTTAGCAATCAATTACCCATGGAATCATAATCCAAAATCCGTTAAAAAGAGTTCCTGGTGATTTCGAATAAAAACGGATCCAGAAAATTACTAGGAATGAGAAAATTCATTCCTCCTCCGTCTTCTGATAACTTTCCCATGGAATCATCCGCCGGAAAAGCAATTGCATTCTCAATTGGTGCGTTGGAACAGATCGGTTGGTGCAAATTGGTCAAAGTAAGAAAGTCATTATTTTCAAGTACCTAGTGGTAAAGTCTCCAGCAACCCAGATTCTCTCCTGGTGAGTTTGTAGAGCTTGGTTCATGAAAATCGCTAAAAAACCAAACATTTATTACTGATCACTGCTCGTAATTAGTACCTCATGAAAGCATCATCCAAACAACTTCTAGACCCTCTCCTAGTCATTTGGTAGAGATGGGTAGTGTAAATGGATAAAAATGAGACATTCACTAATAATCAGATAGAGCCCTTGATGTCTCCTGCACTCTTCCTCGAAAAGCCAATGGGATTCTCGCCTGATCATTTGGTAGATTTCTCTTCAAGTAATTCACTCCTCATGAGACATACATTATGGACAAGTACTAGTGATCAATTTCTCCTGGAACGATTCGCCAAAATGGCATTCGATTCTCTGCTGGTGATTTGGAAGAAATCGGTTCTTTGAATATACTAAAAATGAGAAATTGTTTTTTGAGCTGTGCGGCAGATAATTTTGAGAGGGAATCTTCCTGAAAGCCCCGAGGATTCACTCCTCGTCATCCGGTACTGAGGAGTTCGTGAAAATTATTCATGTGAGAAAGTCATTTGTAATCAAGGTATCCTGGTGAATTTCTCATGGAACCATTTACCAAAACCCAAGTCTATTATCTCTTCGGCATTTGGGAGAGATATATAGGGGAAAATGGGTAAAAATCAGAAACTTTTAACTGCTCCTAGCTGTCTATCAATTACAAATGCAATTATTCTCCAAAAAGCCTTTCGGATTCGCTCCTTGTGATTTGGTAGCTATCAGTTGTTGATTTGGTGGAAATTACTAGAAATGAGTCTCTTATTACTGATCCATCTTAGCAATCAATTACCCATGGAATCATAATCCAAAATCCGTTAAAAAGAGTTCCTGGTGATTTCGAATAAAAAGGGATCCAGAAAACTACTAGGAATGAGAAAATTCATTCCTCCTCCGTCTTCTGATCCACGTTAGCTATCAATTACCCATGGAATCATAATCGAAATGCGTTGAAAAGAGTTCCTGGTGATTTCGAGTAAAAACGGATCCAGAAAATTACTAGGAATGAGAAAATTCATTCCTCCTCCGTCTTCTGATAACTTTCCCATGGAATCATCCGCCGGAAAAGCAATTGCATTCTCAATTGGTGCCTTGGAACAGATCAGTTCTTGTAAATTACTGAAAGTAAGAAAGTCATTATTTTCAAGTACTTAGTGGTAAAGTCTCCAGCAACCCAGATTCTCTCCTGGTGAGTTTGTAGAGCTTGGTTCATGAAAATCGCTAAAAAACCTTAGGACCTCATGAAAGCATCATCCAAACAACTTCTAGACCCTCTCCTAGTCATTTGGTAGAGATGGGTAGTGTAAATGGATAAAAATGAGACATTCACTACTAATCAGATATAGCCCTTGATGTCTCCTGCACTCTTCCTCGAAAAGCCAGTGGGATTCTCGCCTGATCATTTGGTAGATTTCTCTTCAAGAAATTCACTCCTCATGAGACATACATTATTGACAAGTACTAGTGATCAATTTCTCCTGGAACGATTCGCCAAAACGCTTTCCGATTCTCTGCTGGTGATTTGGAAGAAATCGGTTCTTTGAATATACTAAAAATGAGAAATTGTTTTTTGAGCTGTGCGGCAGATAATATTGAGAGGGAATCTTCCTGAAAGCCCCGAGGATTCACTTCTCGTCGTCCGGTACTGAGGAGTTCGTGAAAATTATTCATGTGAGAAAGTCATTTGTAATCAGGTATCCTGGTGAATTTCTCATGGAACCATTTACCAAAACCCAAGTCTATTATCTCTTTGGCGTTTGGGAGAGATATATGGGGAAAATGGGTAAAAATCAGAAACTTTTAACTGATCCTAGCTCTCTATCAATTACAAATGGAATCATTCTCCAAAAAGCCTTTCAGATTCGCTCCTTGTGATTTGGTAGATATCAGTTGTTGATTTGGTGGAAATTACTAGAAATGAGACTCTCATCACTGATCCACGTTAGCAATCAATTACCCATGGAATCATAATCCAAAATGCGTTGAAGAGTTCCTGGTGATTTCGAGTAAAAACGGATCCAGAAAATTACTAGGAATGAGAAAATTCATTCCTCCTCCGTCTTCTGATAACTTTCCCATGGAATCATCCACCAGAAAAGCAATTGCAATCTTTCTTGGTGCCTTGGGACAGATCGTTTCTTGTAAATTACTGAAAGTAAGAAAGTCATTATTTTCAAGTACCTAGTGGTAAAGACTCCAGCAACCCAGATTCTCTCCTGGTGAGTTTGTAGAGCTTGGTTCATGAAAATCGCTAAAAAACCAAACATTTATTACTGATCACTGCTCGTAATTAGTACCTCATGAAAGCATCATCCAAACAACTTCTAGACCCTCTCCTAGTCATTTGGTAGAGATGGGTAGTGTAAATGGATAAAAATGAGACATTCACTACTAATCAGATATAGCCCTTGATGTCTCCTGCACTCTTCCTCGAAAAGCCAGTGGGATTCTCGCCCGATCATTTGGTAGATTTCTCTTCAAGAAATTCACTCCTCATGAGACATACATTATTGACAAGTACTAGTGATCAATTTCTCCTGGAACGATTCGACAAAATGCTTTCCGATTCTCTGCTGGTGATTTGGAAGAAATCGGTTCTTTGAATATACTAAAAATGAGAAATTGTTTTTTGAGCTGTGCGGCAGATAATTTTGAGAGGGAATCTTCCTGAAAGCCCCGAGGATTCACTCCTCGTCATCCGGTACTGAGGAGTTCGTGAAAATTACTCATGTGAGAAAGTCATTTGTAATCAGGTATCCTGGTCTATTTCTCATGGAACCATTTACCAAAACCCAAGTCTATTATCTCTTCGGCATTTGGGAGAGATATATGGGGAAAATGGGTAAAAATCAGAAACTTTTAACTGCTCCTAGCTCTCTATCAATTACAAATGCAATTATTCTCCAAAAAGCCTTTCGGATTCGCTCCTTGTGATTTGGTAGCTATCAGTTGTTGATTTGGTGGAAATTACTAGAAATGAGTCTCTTATTACTGATCCATCTTAGCAATCAATTACCCATGGAATCATAATCCAAAATCCGTTAAAAAGAGTTCCTGGTGATTTCGAATAAAAACGGATCCAGAAAATTACTAGGAATGAGAAAATTCATTCCTCCTCCGTCTTCTGATCCACGTTAGCAATCAATTACCCATGGAATCATAATCCAAAATGCGTTGAAGAGTTCCTGGTGATTTCGAATAAAAACGGATCCTGAAAATTACTAGGAATGAGAAAATTCATTCCTCCTCCGTCTTCTGATAACTTTCCCATGGAATCATCCACCGGAAAAGCAATTGCAATCTTTCTTGGTGCCTTGGGACAGATCGGTTCTTGTAAATTACTCAAAGTAAGAAAGTCATTATTTTCAAGTACCTAGTGGTAAAGTCTCCAGCAACCCAGATTCTCTCCTGGTGAGTTTGTAGAGCTTGGTTCATGAAAATCGCTAAAAAACCAAACATTTATTACTGATCACTGCTCGTAATTAGTACCTCATGAAACATCATCCAAACAACTTCTAGACCCTCTCCTAGTCATTTGGTAGAGATGGGTAGTGTAAATGGATAAAAATGAGACATTCACTACTAATCAGATATAGCCCTTGATGTCTCCTGCACTCTTCCTCGAAAAGCCAGTGGGATTCTCGCCTGATCATTTGGTAGATTTCTCTTCAAGTAATTCACTCCTCATGAGACATACATTATTGACAAGTACTAGTGATCAATTTCTCCTGGAACGGTTCGCCAAAACGCTTTCCGATTCTCTGTTGGTGATTTGGAAGAAATCGGTTCTTTGAATATACTAAAAATGAGAAATTGTTTTTTGAACTGTGCGGCAGATAATTTTGAGAGGGAATCTTCCTGAAAGCCCCGAGGATTCACTTCTCGTCGTCCGGTACTGAGGAGTTCGTGAAAATTATTCATGTGAGAAAGTCATTTGTAATCAGGTATCCTGGTCTATTTCTCATGGAACCATCTACCAAAACCCAAGTCTATTATCTCTTTGGCGTTTGGGAGAGATATATGGGGAAAATGGGTAAAAATCAGAAACTTTTAACTGATCCTAGCTCTCTATCAATTACAAATGGAATCATTCTCCAAAAAGCCTTTCAGATTCGCTCCTTGTGATTTGGTAGATATCAGTTGTTGATTTGGTGGAAATTACTAGAAATGAGACTCTCATCACTGATCCACGTTAGCAATCAATTACCCATGGAATCATAATCCAAAATGCGTTGAAAAGAGTTCCTGGTGATTTCGAGTAAAAACGCATCCAGAAAATTACTAGGAATGAGAAAATTCATTCCTCCTCCGTCTTCTGATAACTTTCCCATGGAATCATCCGCCGGAAAAGCAATTGCATTCTCAATTGGTGCGTTGGAACAGATCGGTTGGTGCAAATTGGTCAAAGTAAGAAAGTCATTATTTTCAAGTACCTGGTGGTAAAGTCTCTAGCAACCCAGATTCTCTCCTGGTGAGTTTGTAGAGCTTGGTTCATGAAAATCGCTAAAAAACCAAACATTTATTACTGATCACTGCTCGTAATTAGTACCTCATGAAAGCATCATCCAAACAACTTCTAGACCCTCTCCTAGTCATTTGGTAGAGATGGGTAGTGTAAATGGATAAAAATGAGACATTCACTACTAATCAGATATAGCCCTTGATGTCTCCTGCACTCTTCCTCGAAAAGCCAGTGGGATTCTCGCCTGATCATTTGGTAGATTTCTCTTCAAGAAATTCACTCCTCATGAGACATACATTATTGACAAGTACTAGTGATCAATTTCTCCTGGAACGATTCGACAAAATGCTTTCCGATTCTCTGCTGGTGATTTGGAAGAAATCGGTTCTTTGAATATACTAAAAATGAGAAATTGTTTTTTGAGCTGTGCGGCAGATAATTTTGAGAGGGAATCTTCCTGAAAGCCCCGAGGATTCACTCCTCGTCATCCGGTACTGAGGAGTTCGTGAAAATTACTCATGTGAGAAAGTCATTTGTAATCAGGTATCCTGGTCTATTTCTCATGGAACCATTTACCAAAGCCCAAGTCTATTATCTCTTCGGCGTTTGGGAGAGATATATGGGGAAAATGGGTAAAAATCAGAAACTTTTAACTGCTCCTAGCTCTCTATCAATTACAAATGCAATTATTCTCCAAAAAGCCTTTCGGATTCGCTCCTTGTGATTTGGTAGCTATCAGTTGTTGATTTGGTGGAAATTACTAGAAATGAGACTCTCATCACTGATCCACGTTAGCAATCAATTACCCATGGAATCATAATCCAAAATGCGTTGAAAAGAGTTCCTGGTGATTTCGAATAAAAACGGATCCTGAAAATTACTAGGAATGAGAAAATTCATTCCTCCTCCGTCTTCTGATAACTTTCCCATGGAATCATCCGCCGGAAAAGCAATTGCATTCTCAATTGGTGCGTTGGAACAGATCGGTTGGTGCAAATTGGTCAAAGTAAGAAAGTCATTATTTTCAAGTACCTAGTGGTAAAGTCTCCAGCAACCCAGATTCTCTCCTGGTGAGTTTGTAGAGCTTGGTTCATGAAAATCGCTAAAAAACCAAACATTTATTACTGATCACTGCTCGTAATTAGTACCTCATGAAAGCATCATCCAAACAACTTCTAGACCCTCTCCTAGTCATTTGGTAGAGATGGGTAGTGTAAATGGATAAAAATGAGACATTCACTACTAATCAGATATAGCCCTTGATGTCTCCTGCACTCTTCCTCGAAAAGCCAGTGGGATTCTCGCCTGATCATTTGGTAGATTTCTCTTCAAGTAATTCACTCCTCATGAGACATACATTATTGACAAGTACTAGTGATCAATTTCTCCTGGAACGATTCGCCAAAACGCTTTCCGATTCTCTGCTGGTGATTTGGAAGAAATCGGTTCTTTGAATATACTAAAAATGAGAAATTGTTTTTTGAACTGTGCGGCAGATAATTTTGAGAGGGAATCTTCCTGAAAGCCCCGAGGATTCACTTCTCATCGTCCGGTACTGAGGAGTTCGTGAAAATTATTCATGTGAGAAAGTCATTTGTAATCAGGTATCCTGGTCTATTTCTCATGGAACCATCTACCAAAACCCAAGTCTATTATCTCTTTGGCGTTTGGGAGAGATATATGGGGAAAATGGGTAAAAATCAGAAACTTTTAACTGATCCTAGCTCTCTATCAATTACAAATGGAATCATTCTCCAAAAAGCCTTTCAGATTCGCTCCTTGTGATTTGGTAGATATCAGTTGTTGATTTGGTGGAAATTACTAGAAATGAGACTCTCATCACTGATCCACGTTAGCAATCAATTACCCATGGAATCATAATCCAAAATGCGTGGAAAAGAGTTCCTGGTGATTTCGAGTAAAAACGCATCCAGAAAATTACTAGGAATGAGAAAATTCATTCCTCCTCCGTCTTCTGATAACTTTCCCATGGAATCATCCGCCGGAAAAGCAATTGCATTCTCAATTGGTGCCTTGGAACAGATCAGTTCTTGTAAATTACTGAAAGTAAGAAAGTCATTATTTTCAAGTACTTAGTGGTAAAGTCTCCAGCAACCCAGATTCTCTCCTGGTGAGTTTGTAGAGCTTGGTTCAGGAAAATCGCTAAAAAACCTTAGGACCTCATGAAAGCATCATCCAAACAACTTCTAGACCCTCTCCTAGTCATTTGGTAGAGATGGGTAGTGTAAATGGATAAAAATGAGACATTCACTACTAATCAGATATAGCCCTTGATGTCTCCTGCACTCTTCCTCGAAAAGCCAGTGGGATTCTCGCCCGATCATTTGGTAGATTTCTCTTCAAGAAATTCACTCCTCATGAGACATACATTATTGACAAGTACTAGTGATCAATTTCTCCTGGAACGATTCGACAAAATGCTTTCCGATTCTCTGCTGGTGATTTGGAAGAAATCGGTTCTTTGAATATACTAAAAATGAGAAATTGTTTTTTGAGCTGTGCGGCAGATAATTTTGAGAGGGAATCTTCCTGAAAGCCCCGAGGATTCACTCCTCGTTATCCGGTACTGAGGAGTTCGTGAAAATTACTCATGTGAGAAAGTCATTTGTAATCAGGTATCCTGGTCTATTTCTCATGGAACCATTTACCAAAACCCAAGTCTATTATCTCTTCGGCGTTTGGGAGAGATATATGGGGAAAATGGGTAAAAATCAGAAACTTTTAACTGCTCCTAGCTGTCTATCAATTACAAATGCAATTATTCTCCAAAAAGCCTTTCGGATTCGCTCCTTGTGATTTGGTAGCTATCAGTTGTTGATTTGGTGGAAATTACTAGAAATGAGACTCTCATCACTGATCCACGTTAGCAATCAATTACCCATGGAATCATAATCCAAAATCCGTTAAAAAGAGTTCCTGGTGATTTCGAATAAAAACGGATCCAGAAAATTACTAGGAATGAGAAAATTCATTCCTCCTCCGTCTTCTGATCCACGTTAGCAATCAATTACCCATGGAATCATAATCCAAAATGCGTTGAAAAGAGTTCCTGGTGATTTCGAATAAAAACGGATCCAGAAAATTACTAGGAATGAGAAAATTCATTCCTCCTCCGTCTTCTGATAACTTTCCCATGGAATCATCCGCCGGAAAAGCAATTGCATTCTCAAATGGTGCGTTGGAACAGATCGGTTGGTGCAAATTGGTCAAAGTAAGAAAGTCATTATTTTCAAGTACCTAGTGGTAAAGTCTCCAGCAACCCAGATTCTCTCCTGGTGAGTTTGTAGAGCTTGGTTCATGAAAATCGCTAAAAAACCAAACATTTATTACTGATCACTGCTCGTAATTAGTACCTCATGAAAGCATCATCCAAACAACTTCTAGACCCTCTCCTAGTCATTTGGTAGAGATGGGTAGTGTAAATGGATAAAAATGAGACATTCACTACTAATCAGATATAGCCCTTGATGTCTCCTGCACTCTTCCTCGAAAAGCCAGTGGGATTCTCGCCTGATCATTTGGTAGATTTCTCTTCAAGTAATTCACTCCTCATGAGACATACATTATTGACAAGTACTAGTGATCAATTTCTCCTGGAACGATTCGACAAAACGCTTTCCGATTCTCTGCTGGTGATTTGGAAGAAATCGGTTCTTTGAATATACTAAAAATGAGAAATTGTTTTTTGAGCTGTGCGGCAGATAATATTGAGAGGGAATCTTCCTGAAAGCCCCGAGGATTCACTTCTCGTCGTCCGGTACTGAGGAGTTCGTGAAAATTATTCATGTGAGAAAGTCATTTGTAATCAGGTATCCTGGTCTATTTCTCATGGAACCATTTACCAAAACCCAAGTCTATTATCTCTTCGGCATTTGGGAGAGATATATGGGGAAAATGGGTAAAAATCAGAAACTTTTAACTGCTCCTAGCTGTCTATCAATTACAAATGCAATTATTCTCCAAAAAGCCTTTCGGATTCGCTCCTTGTGATTTGGTAGCTATCAGTTGTTGATTTGGTGGAAATTACTAGAAATGAGTCTCTTATTACTGATCCATCTTAGCAATCAATTACCCATGGAATCATAATCCAAAATCCGTTAAAAAGAGTTCCTGGTGATTTCGAATAAAAACGGATCCAGAAAATTACTAGGAATGAGAAAATTCATTCCTCCTCCGTCTTCTGATCCACGTTAGCAATCAGTTACCCATGGAATCATAATCCAAAATGCGTTGAAGAGTTCCTGGTGATTTCGAATAAAAACGGATCCTGAAAATTACTAGGAATGAGAAAATTCATTCCTCCTCCGTCTTCTGATAACTTTCCCATGGAATCATCCACCAGAAAAGCAATTGCAATCTTTCTTGGTGCCTTGGGACAGATCGGTTCTTGTAAATTACTGAAAGTAAGAAAGTCATTATTTTCAAGTACCTAGTGGTAAAGTCTCCAGCAACCCAGATTCTCTCCTGGTGAGTTTGTAGAGCTTGGTTCATGAAAATCGCTAAAAAACCAAACATTTATTACTGATCACTGCTCGTAATTAGTACCTCATGAAAGCATCATCCAAACAACTTCTAGACCCTCTCCTAGTCATTTGGTAGAGATGGGTAGTGTAAATGGATAAAAATGAGACATTCACTACTAATCAGATATAGCCCTTGATGTCTCCTGCACTCTTCCTCGAAAAGCCAGTGGGATTCTCGCCCGATCATT
Source organism: Natator depressus (assembly GCF_965152275.1). Lineage (NCBI taxonomy): Eukaryota > Metazoa > Chordata > Testudines > Cheloniidae > Natator > Natator depressus. The sequence goes on from NC_134245.1 coordinate 56,148, forward strand.
TGGTAGATTTCTCTTCAAGAAATTCACTCCTCATGAGACATACATTATTGACAAGTACTAGTGATCAATTTCTCCTGGAACGATTCGACAAAATGCTTTCCGATTCTCTGCTGGTGATTTGGAAGAAATCGGTTCTTTGAATATACTAAAAATGAGAAATTGTTTTTTGAGCTGTGCGGCAGATAATTTTGAGAGGGAATCTTCCTGAAAGCCCCGAGGATTCACTCCTCGTCATCCGGTACTGAGGAGTTCGTGAAAATTACTCATGTGAGAAAGTCATTTGTAATCAGGTATCCTGGTCTATTTCTCATGGAACCATTTACCAAAACCCAAGTCTATTATCTCTTCGGCGTTTGGGAGAGATATATGGGGAAAATGGGTAAAAATCAGAAACTTTTAACTGCTCCTAGCTCTCTATCAATTACAAATGCAATTATTCTCCAAAAAGCCTTTCGGATTCGCTCCTTGTGATTTGGTAGCTATCAGTTGTTGATTTGGTGGAAATTACTAGAAATGAGACTCTCATCACTGATCCACGTTAGCAATCAATTACCCATGGAATCATAATCCAAAATCCGTTAAAAAGAGTTCCTGGTGATTTCGAATAAAAACGGATCCAGAAAATTACTAGGAATGAGAAAATTCATTCCTCCTCCGTCTTCTGATCCACATTAGCAATCAATTACCCATGGAATCATAATCCAAAATGCGTTGAAAAGAGTTCCTGGTGATTTCGAATAAAAACGGATCCTGAAAATTACTAGGAATAAGAAAATTCATTCCTCCTCCGTCTTCTGATAACTTTCTCATGGAATCATCCGCCGGAAAAGCAATTGCATTCTCAATTGGTGCGTTGGAACAGATCGGTTGGTGCAAATTGGTCAAAGTAAGAAAGTCATTATTTTCAAGTACCTAGTGGTAAAGTCTCCAGCAACCCAGATTCTCTCCTGGTGAGTTTGTAGAGCTTGGTTCATGAAAATCGCTAAAAAACCAAACATTTATTACTGATCACTGCTCGTAATTAGTACCTCATGAAAGCATCATCCAAACAACTTCTAGACCCTCTCCTAGTCATTTGGTAGAGATGGGTAGTGTAAATGGATAAAAATGAGACATTCACTACTAATCAGATATAGCCCTTGATGTCTCCTGCACTCTTCCTCGAAAAGCCAGTGGGATTCTCGCCTGATCATTTGGTAGATTTCTCTTCAAGAAATTCACTCCTCATGAGACATACATTATTGACAAGTACTAGTGATCAATTTCTCCTGGAACGATTCGACAAAACGCTTTCCGATTCTCTGCTGGTGATTTGGAAGAAATCGGTTCTTTGAATATACTAAAAATGAGAAATTGTTTTTTGAGCTGTGCGGCAGATAATATTGAGAGGGAATCTTCCTGAAAGCCCCGAGGATTCACTTCTCGTCGTCCGGTACTGAGGAGTTCGTGAAAATTATTCATGTGAGAAAGTCATTTGTAATCAGGTATCCTGGTCTATTTCTCATGGAACCATTTACCAAAACCCAAGTCTATTATCTCTTCGGCATTTGGGAGAGATATATGGGGAAAATGGGTAAAAATCAGAAACTTTTAACTGCTCCTAGCTGTCTATCAATTACAAATGCAATTATTCTCCAAAAAGCCTTTCGGATTCGCTCCTTGTGATTTGGTAGCTATCAGTTGTTGATTTGGTGGAAATTACTAGAAATTAGTCTCTTATTACTGATCCATCTTAGCAATCAATTACCCATGGAATCATAATCCAAAATCCGTTAAAAAGAGTTCCTGGTGATTTCGAATAAAAACGGATCCAGAAAATTACTAGGAATGAGAAAATTCATTCCTCCTCCGTCTTCTGATCCACGTTAGCAATCAGTTACCCATGGAATCATAATCCAAAATGCGTTGAAGAGTTCCTGGTGATTTCGAATAAAAACGGATCCTGAAAATTACTAGGAATGAGAAAATTCATTCCTCCTCCGTCTTCTGATAACTTTCCCATGGAATCATCCGCCGGAAAAGCAATTGCATTCTCAATTGGTGCGTTGGAACAGATCGGTTGGTGCAAATTACTCAAAGTAAGAAAGTCATTATTTTCAAGTACCTAGTGGTAAAGTCTCTAGCGACCCAGATTCTCTCCTGGTGAGTTTGTAGAGCTTGGTTCATGAAAATCGCTAAAAAACCAAACATTTATTACTGATCACTGCTCGTAATTAGTACCTCATGAAAGCATCATCCAAACAACTTCTAGACCCTCTCCTAGTCATTTGGTAGAGATGGGTAGTGTAAATGGATAAAAATGAGACATTCACTACTAATCAGATATAGCCCTTGATGTCTCCTGCACTCTTCCTCGAAAAGCCAGTGGGATTCTCGCCCGATCATTTGGTAGATTTCTCTTCAAGAAATTCACTCCTCATGAGACATACATTATTGACAAGTACTAGTGATCAATTTCTCCTGGAACGATTCGACAAAATGCTTTCCGATTCTCTGCTGGTGATTTGGAAGAAATCGGTTCTTTGAATATACTAAAAATGAGAAATTGTTTTTTGAGCTGTGCGGCAGATAATTTTGAGAGGGAATCTTCCTGAAAGCCCCGAGGATTCACTCCTCGTCATCCGGTACTGAGGAGTTCGTGAAAATTACTCATGTGAGAAAGTCATTTGTAATCAGGTATCCTGGTCTATTTCTCATGGAACCATTTACCAAAACCCAAGTCTATTATCTCTTCGGCATTTGGGAGAGATATATGGGGAAAATGGGTAAAAATCAGAAACTTTTAACTGCTCCTAGCTCTCTATCAATTACAAATGCAATTATTCTCCAAAAAGCCTTTCGGATTCGCTCCTTGTGATTTGGTAGCTATCAGTTGTTGATTTGGTGGAAATTACTAGAAATGAGTCTCTTATTACTGATCCATCTTAGCAATCAATTACCCATGGAATCATAATCCAAAATCCGTTAAAAAGAGTTCCTGGTGATTTCGAATAAAAACGGATCCAGAAAATTACTAGGAATGAGAAAATTCATTCCTCCTCCGTCTTCTGATCCACGTTAGCAATCAATTACCCATGGAATCATAATCCAAAATGCGTTGAAAAGAGTTCCTGGTGATTTCGAATAAAAACGGATCCTGAAAATTACTAGGAATGAGAAAATTCATTCCTCCTCCGTCTTCTGATAACTTTCCCATGGAATCATCCACCAGAAAAGCAATTGCAATCTTTCTTGGTGCCTTGGGACAGATCGGTTCTTGTAAATTACTGAAAGTAAGAAAGTCATTATTTTCAAGTACCTAGTGGTAAAGTCTCCAGCAACCCAGATTCTCTCCTGGTGAGTTTGTAGAGCTTGGTTCATGAAAATCGCTAAAAAACCAAACATTTATTACTGATCACTGCTCGTAATTAGTACCTCATGAAAGCATCATCCAAACAACTTCTAGACCCTCTCCTAGTCATTTGGTAGAGATGGGTAGTGTAAATGGATAAAAATGAGACATTCACTACTAATCAGATATAGCCCTTGATGTCTCCTGCACTCTTCCTCGAAAAGCCAGTGGGATTCTCGCCTGATCATTTGGTAGATTTCTCTTCAAGTAATTCACTCCTCATGAGACATACATTATTGACAAGTACTAGTGATCAATTTCTCCTGGAACGATTCGCCAAAACGCTTTCCGATTCTCTGCTGGTGATTTGGAAGAAATCGGTTCTTTGAATATACTAAAAATGAGAAATTGTTTTTTGAACTGTGCGGCAGATAATTTTGAGAGGGAATCTTCCTGAAAGCCCCGAGGATTCACTTCTCGTCTTCCGGTACTGAGGAGTTCGTGAAAATTATTCATGTGAGAAAGTCATTTGTAATCAGGTATCCTGGTCTATTTCTCATGGAACCATCTACCAAAACCCAAGTCTATTATCTCTTTGGCGTTTGGGAGAGATATATGGGGAAAATGGGTAAAAATCAGAAACTTTTAACTGATCCTAGCTCTCTATCAATTACAAATGGAATCATTCTCCAAAAAGCCTTTCAGATTCGCTCCTTGTGATTTGGTAGATATCAGTTGTTGATTTGGTGGAAATTACTAGAAATGAGACTCTCATCACTGATCCACGTTAGCAATCAATTACCCATGGAATCATAATCCAAAATGCGTGGAAAAGAGTTCCTGGTGATTTCGAGTAAAAACGCATCCAGAAAATTACTAGGAATGAGAAAATTCATTCCTCCTCCGTCTTCTGATAACTTTCCCATGGAATCATCCGCCGGAAAAGCAATTGCATTCTCAATTGGTGCGTTGGAACAGATCGGTTGGTGCAAATTGGTCAAAGTAAGAAAGTCATTATTTTCAAGTACCTAGTGGTAAAGTCTCCAGCAACCCAGATTCTCTCCTGGTGAGTTTGTAGAGCTTGGTTCATGAAAATCGCTAAAAAACCAAACATTTATTACTGATCACTGCTCGTAATTAGTACCTCATGAAAGCATCATCCAAACAACTTCTAGACCCTCTCCTAGTCATTTGGTAGAGATGGGTAGTGTAAATGGATAAAAATGAGACATTCACTACTAATCAGATATAGCCCTTGATGTCTCCTGCACTCTTCCTCGAAAAGCCAGTGGGATTCTCGCCTGATCATTTGGTAGATTTCTCTTCAAGAAATTCACTCCTCATGAGACATACATTATTGACAAGTACTAGTGATCAATTTCTCCTGGAACGATTCGACAAAATGCTTTCCGATTCTCTGCTGGTGATTTGGAAGAAATCGGTTCTTTGAATATACTAAAAATGAGAAATTGTTTTTTGAGCTGTGCGGCAGATAATTTTGAGAGGGAATCTTCCTGAAAGCCCCGAGGATTCACTCCTCGTCATCCGGTACTGAGGAGTTCGTGAAAATTACTCATGTGAGAAAGTCATTTGTAATCAGGTATCCTGGTGTATTTCTCATGGAACCATTTACCAAAACCCAAGTCTATTATCTCTTCGGCATTTGGGAGAGATATATGGGGAAAATGGGTAAAAATCAGAAACTTTTAACTGCTCCTAGCTCTCTATCAATTACAAATGCAATTATTCTCCAAAAAGCCTTTCGGATTCGCTCCTTGTGATTTGGTAGCTATCAGTTGTTGATTTGGTGGAAATTACTAGAAATTAGTCTCTTATTACTGATCCATCTTAGCAATCAATTACCCATGGAATCATAATCCAAAATCCGTTAAAAAGAGTTCCTGGTGATTTCGAATAAAAACGGATCCAGAAAATTACTAGGAATGAGAAAATTCATTCCTCCTCCGTCTTCTGATCCACGTTAGCAATCAGTTACCCATGGAATCATAATCCAAAATGCGTTGAAGAGTTCCTGGTGATTTCGAATAAAAACGGATCCTGAAAATTACTAGGAATGAGAAAATTCATTCCTCCTCCGTCTTCTGATAACTTTCCCATGGAATCATCCGCCGGAAAAGCAATTGCATTCTCAATTGGTGCGTTGGAACAGATCGGTTGGTGCAAATTGGTCAAAGTAAGAAAGTCATTATTTTCAAGTACCTAGTGGTAAAGTCTCTAGCAACCCAGATTCTCTCCTGGTGAGTTTGTAGAGCTTGGTTCATGAAAATCGCTAAAAAAACAAACATTTATTACTGATCACTGCTCGTAATTAGTACCTCATGAAAGCATCATCCAAACAACTTCTAGACCCTCTCCTAGTCATTTGGTAGAGATGGGTAGTGTAAATGGATAAAAATGAGACATTCACTACTAATCAGATATAGCCCTTGATGTCTCCTGCACTCTTCCTCGAAAAGCCAGTGGGATTCTCGCCTGATCATTTGGTAGATTTCTCTTCAAGAAATTCACTCCTCATGAGACATACATTATTGACAAGTACTAGTGATCAATTTCTCCTGGAACGATTCGACAAAATGCTTTCCGATTCTCTGCTGGTGATTTGGAAGAAATCGGTTCTTTGAATATACTAAAAATGAGAAATTGTTTTTTGAGCTGTGCGGCAGATAATATTGAGAGGGAATCTTCCTGAAAGCCCCGAGGATTCACTTCTCGTCGTCCGGTACTGAGGAGTTCGTGAAAATTATTCATGTGAGAAAGTCATTTGTAATCAGGTATCCTGGTCTATTTCTCATGGAACCATCTACCAAAACCCAAGTCTATTATCTCTTTGGCGTTTGGGAGAGATATATGGGGAAAATGGGTAAAAATCAGAAACTTTTAACTGATCCTAGCTCTCTATCAATTACAAATGGAATCATTCTCCAAAAAGCCTTTCAGATTCGCTCCTTGTGATTTGGTAGATATCAGTTGTTGATTTGGTGGAAATTACTAGAAATGAGACTCTCATCACTGATCCACGTTAGCAATCAATTACCCATGGAATCATAATCCAAAATGCGTTGAAAAGAGTTCCTGGTGATTTCGAGTAAAAACGCATCCAGAAAATTACTAGGAATGAGAAAATTCATTCCTCCTCCGTCTTCTGATAACTTTCCCATGGAATCATCCGCCGGAAAAGCAATTGCATTCTCAATTGGTGCGTTGGAACAGATCTGTTGGTGCAAATTGGTCAAAGTAAGAAAGTCATTATTTTCAAGTACCTAGTGGTAAAGTCTCTAGCAACCCAGATTCTCTCCTGGTGAGTTTGTAGAGCTTGGTTCATGAAAATCGCTAAAAAACCAAACATTTATTACTGATCACTGCTCGTAATTAGTACCTCATGAAAGCATCATCCAAACAACTTCTAGACCCTCTCCTAGTCATTTGGTAGAGATGGGTAGTGTAAATGGATAAAAATGAGACATTCACTACTAATCAGATATAGCCCTTGATGTCTCCTGCACTCTTCCTCGAAAAGCCAGTGGGATTCTCGCCCGATCATTTGGTAGATTTCTCTTCAAGAAATTCACTCCTCATGAGACATACATTATTGACAAGTACTAGTGATCAATTTCTCCTGGAACGATTCGACAAAATGCTTTCCGATTCTCTGCTGGTGATTTGGAAGAAATCGGTTCTTTGAATATACTAAAAATGAGAAATTGTTTTTTGAGCTGTGCGGCAGATAATTTTGAGAGGGAATCTTCCTGAAAGCCCCGAGGATTCACTCCTCGTCATCCGGTACTGAGGAGTTCGTGAAAATTACTCATGTGAGAAAGTCATTTGTAATCAGGTATCCTGGTCTATTTCTCATGGAACCATTTACCAAAACCCAAGTCTATTATCTCTTCGGCATTTGGGAGATATATATGGGGAAAATGGGTAAAAATCAGAAACTTTTAACTGCTCCTAGCTCTCTATCAATTACAAATGCAATTATTCTCCAAAAAGCCTTTCGGATTCGATCCTTGTGATTTGGTAGCTATCAGTTGTTGATTTGGTGGAAATTACTAGAAATGAGTCTCTTATTACTGATCCATCTTAGCAATCAATTACCCATGGAATCATAATCCAAAATCCGTTAAAAAGAGTTCCTGGTGATTTCGAATAAAAACGGATCCAGAAAATTACTAGGAATGAGAAAATTCATTCCTCCTCCGTCTTCTGATCCACGTTAGCAATCAATTACCCATGGAATCATAATCCAAAATGCGTTGAAAAGAGTTCCTGGTGATTTCGAATAAAAACGGATCCTGAAAATTACTAGGAATGAGAAAATTCATTCCTCCTCCGTCTTCTGATAACTTTCCCATGGAATCATCCGCCGGAAAAGCAATTGCATTCTCAATTGGTGCGTTGGAACAGATCGGTTGGTGCAAATTGGTCAAAGTAAGAAAGTCATTATTTTCAAGTACCTAGTGGTAAAGTCTCTAGCGACCCAGATTCTCTCCTGGTGAGTTTGTAGAGCTTGGTTCATGAAAATCGCTAAAAAACCAAACATTTATTACTGATCACTGCTCGTAATTAGTACCTCATGAAAGCATCATCCAAACAACTTCTAGACCCTCTCCTAGTCATTTGGTAGAGATGGGTAGTGTAAATGGATAAAAATGAGACATTCACTACTAATCAGATATAGCCCTTGATGTCTCCTGCACTCTTCCTCGAAAAGCCAGTGGGATTCTCGCCCGATCATTTGGTAGATTTCTCTTCAAGAAATTCACTCCTCATGAGACATACATTATTGACAAGTACTAGTGATCAATTTCTCCTGGAACGATTCGACAAAATGCTTTCCGATTCTCTGCTGGTGATTTGGAAGAAATCGGTTCTTTGAATATACTAAAAATGAGAAATTGTTTTTTGAGCTGTGCGGCAGATAATTTTGAGAGGGAATCTTCCTGAAAGCCCCGAGGATTCACTCCTCGTCATCCGGTACTGAGGAGTTCGTGAAAATTACTCATGTGAGAAAGTCATTTGTAATCAGGTATCCTGGTCTATTTCTCATGGAACCATTTACCAAAACCCAAGTCTATTATCTCTTCGGCATTTGGGAGAGATATATGGGGAAAATGGGTAAAAATCAGAAACTTTTAACTGCTCCTAGCTCTCTATCAATTACAAATGCAATTATTCTCCAAAAAGCCTTTCGGATTCGCTCCTTGTGATTTGGTAGCTATCAGTTGTTGATTTGGTGGAAATTACTAGAAATGAGTCTCTTATTACTGATCCATCTTAGCAATCAATTACCCATGGAATCATAATCCAAAATCCGTTAAAAAGAGTTCCTGGTGATTTCGAATAAAAACGGATCCAGAAAATTACTAGGAATGAGAAAATTCATTCCTCCTCCGTCTTCTGATCCACGTTAGCAATCAATTACCCATGGAATCATAATCCAAAATGCGTTGAAAAGAGTTCCTGGTGATTTCGAATAAAAACGGATCCTGAAAATTACTAGGAATGAGAAAATTCATTCCTCCTCCGTCTTCTGATAACTTTCCCATGGAATCATCCACCAGAAAAGCAATTGCAATCTTTCTTGGTGCCTTGGGACAGATCGGTTCTTGTAAATTACTGAAAGTAAGAAAGTCATTATTTTCAAGTACCTAGTGGTAAAGTCTCCAGCAACCCAGATTCTCTCCTGGTGAGTTTGTAGAGCTTGGTTCATGAAAATCGCTAAAAAACCAAACATTTATTACTGATCACTGCTCGTAATTAGTACCTCATGAAAGCATCATCCAAACAACTTCTAGACCCTCTCCTAGTCATTTGGTAGAGATGGGTAGTGTAAATGGATAAAAATGAGACATTCACTACTAATCAGATATAGCCCTTGATGTCTCCTGCACTCTTCCTCGAAAAGCCAGTGGGATTCTCGCCTGATCATTTGGTAGATTTCTCTTCAAGTAATTCACTCCTCATGAGACATACATTATTGACAAGTACTAGTGATCAATTTCTCCTGGAACGATTCGCCAAAACGCTTTCCGATTCTCTGCTGGTGATTTGGAAGAAATCGGTTCTTTGAATATACTAAAAATGAGAAATTGTTTTTTGAACTGTGCGGCAGATAATTTTGAGAGGGAATCTTCCTGAAAGCCCCGAGGATTCACTTCTCGTCTTCCGGTACTGAGGAGTTCGTGAAAATTATTCATGTGAGAAAGTCATTTGTAATCAGGTATCCTGGTCTATTTCTCATGGAACCATCTACCAAAACCCAAGTCTATTATCTCTTTGGCGTTTGGGAGAGATATATGGGGAAAATGGGTAAAAATCAGAAACTTTTAACTGATCCTAGCTCTCTATCAATTACAAATGGAATCATTCTCCAAAAAGCCTTTCAGATTCGCTCCTTGTGATTTGGTAGATATCAGTTGTTGATTTGGTGGAAATTACTAGAAATGAGACTCTCATCACTGATCCACGTTAGCAATCAATTACCCATGGAATCATAATCCAAAATGCGTTGAAAAGAGTTCCTGGTGATTTCGAGTAAAAACGCATCCAGAAAATTACTAGGAATGAGAAAATTCATTCCTCCTCCGTCTTCTGATAACTTTCCCATGGAATCATCCGCCGGAAAAGCAATTGCATTCTCAATTGGTGCGTTGGAACAGATCGGTTGGTGCAAATTGGTCAAAGTAAGAAAGTCATTATTTTCAAGTACCTAGTGGTAAAGTCTCCAGCAACCCAGATTCTCTCCTGGTGAGTTTGTAGAGCTTGGTTCATGAAAATCGCTAAAAAACCAAACATTTATTACTGATCACTGCTCGTAATTAGTACCTCATGAAAGCATCATCCAAACAACTTCTAGACCCTCTCCTAGTCATTTGGTAGAGATGGGTAGTGTAAATGGATAAAAATGAGACATTCACTACTAATCAGATATAGCCCTTGATGTCTCCTGCACTCTTCCTCGAAAAGCCAGTGGGATTCTCGCCTGATCATTTGGTAGATTTCTCTTCAAGAAATTCACTCCTCATGAGACATACATTATTGACAAGTACTAGTGATCAATTTCTCCTGGAACGATTCGACAAAATGCTTTCCGATTCTCTGCTGGTGATTTGGAAGAAATCGGTTCTTTGAATATACTAAAAATGAGAAATTGTTTTTTGAGCTGTGCGGCAGATAATTTTGAGAGGGAATCTTCCTGAAAGCCCCGAGGATTCACTCCTCGTCATCCGGTACTGAGGAGTTCGTGAAAATTACTCATGTGAGAAAGTCATTTGTAATCAGGTATCCTGGTGTATTTCTCATGGAACCATTTACCAAAACCCAAGTCTATTATCTCTTCGGCATTTGGGAGAGATATATGGGGAAAATGGGTAAAAATCAGAAACTTTTAACTGCTCCTAGCTCTCTATCAATTACAAATGCAATTATTCTCCAAAAAGCCTTTCGGATTCGCTCCTTGTGATTTGGTAGCTATCAGTTGTTGATTTGGTGGAAATTACTAGAAATTAGTCTCTTATTACTGATCCATCTTAGCAATCAATTACCCATGGAATCATAATCCAAAATCCGTTAAAAAGAGTTCCTGGTGATTTCGAATAAAAACGGATCCAGAAAATTACTAGGAATGAGAAAATTCATTCCTCCTCCGTCTTGTGATCCACGTTAGCAATCAGTTACCCATGGAATCATAATCCAAAATGCGTTGAAGAGTTCCTGGTGATTTCGAATAAAAACGGATCCTGAAAATTACTAGGAATGAGAAAATTCATTCCTCCTCCGTCTTCTGATAACTTTCCCATGGAATCATCCGCCGGAAAAGCAATTGCATTCTCAATTGGTGCGTTGGAACAGATCGGTTGGTGCAAATTGGTCAAAGTAAGAAAGTCATTATTTTCAAGTACCTAGTGGTAAAGTCTCTAGCAACCCAGATTCTCTCCTGGTGAGTTTGTAGAGCTTGGTTCATGAAAATCGCTAAAAAAACAAACATTTATTACTGATCACTGCTCGTAATTAGTACCTCATGAAAGCATCATCCAAACAACTTCTAGACCCTCTCCTAGTCATTTGGTAGAGATGGGTAGTGTAAATGGATAAAAATGAGACATTCACTACTAATCAGATATAGCCCTTGATGTCTCCTGCACTCTTCCTCGAAAAGCCAGTGGGATTCTCGCCTGATCATTTGGTAGATTTCTCTTCAAGAAATTCACTCCTCATGAGACATACATTATTGACAAGTACTAGTGATCAATTTCTCCTGGAACGATTCGACAAAATGCTTTCCGATTCTCTGCTGGTGATTTGGAAGAAATCGGTTCTTTGAATATACTAAAAATGAGAAATTGTTTTTTGAGCTGTGCGGCAGATAATATTGAGAGGGAATCTTCCTGAAAGCCCCGAGGATTCACTTCTCGTCGTCCGGTACTGAGGAGTTCGTGAAAATTATTCATGTGAGAAAGTCATTTGTAATCAGGTATCCTGGTCTATTTCTCATGGAACCATCTACCAAAACCCAAGTCTATTATCTCTTTGGCGTTTGGGAGAGATATATGGGGAAAATGGGTAAAAATCAGAAACTTTTAACTGATCCTAGCTCTCTATCAATTACAAATGGAATCATTCTCCAAAAAGCCTTTCAGATTCGCTCCTTGTGATTTGGTAGATATCAGTTGTTGATTTGGTGGAAATTACTAGAAATGAGACTCTCATCACTGATCCACGTTAGCAATCAATTACCCATGGAATCATAATCCAAAATGCGTTGAAAAGAGTTCCTGGTGATTTCGAGTAAAAACGCATCCAGAAAATTACTAGGAATGAGAAAATTCATTCCTCCTCCGTCTTCTGATAACTTTCCCATGGAATCATCCGCCGGAAAAGCAATTGCATTCTCAATTGGTGCGTTGGAACAGATCTGTTGGTGCAAATTGGTCAAAGTAAGAAAGTCATTATTTTCAAGTACCTAGTGGTAAAGTCTCTAGCAACCCAGATTCTCTCCTGGTGAGTTTGTAGAGCTTGGTTCATGAAAATCGCTAAAAAACCAAACATTTATTACTGATCACTGCTCGTAATTAGTACCTCATGAAAGCATCATCCAAACAACTTCTAGACCCTCTCCTAGTCATTTGGTAGAGATGGGTAGTGTAAATGGATAAAAATGAGACATTCACTACTAATCAGATATAGCCCTTGATGTCTCCTGCACTCTTCCTCGAAAAGCCAGTGGGATTCTCGCCCGATCATTTGGTAGATTTCTCTTCAAGAAATTCACTCCTCATGAGACATACATTATTGACAAGTACTAGTGATCAATTTCTCCTGGAACGATTCGACAAAATGCTTTCCGATTCTCTGCTGGTGATTTGGAAGAAATCGGTTCTTTGAATATACTAAAAATGAGAAATTGTTTTTTGAGCTGTGCGGCAGATAATTTTGAGAGGGAATCTTCCTGAAAGCCCCGAGGATTCACTCCTCGTCATCCGGTACTGAGGAGTTCGTGAAAATTACTCATGTGAGAAAGTCATTTGTAATCAGGTATCCTGGTCTATTTCTCATGGAACCATTTACCAAAACCCAAGTCTATTATCTCTTCGGCATTTGGGAGAGATATATGGGGAAAATGGGTAAAAATCAGAAACTTTTAACTGCTCCTAGCTCTCTATCAATTACAAATGCAATTATTCTCCAAAAAGCCTTTCGGATTCGCTCCTTGTGATTTGGTAGCTATCAGTTGTTGATTTGGTGGAAATTACTAGAAATGAGTCTCTTATTACTGATCCATCTTAGCAATCAATTACCCATGGAATCATAATCCAAAATCCGTTAAAAAGAGTTCCTGGTGATTTCGAATAAAAACGGATCCAGAAAATTACTAGGAATGAGAAAATTCATTCCTCCTCCGTCTTCTGATCCACGTTAGCAATCAATTACCCATGGAATCATAATCCAAAATGCGTTGAAAAGAGTTCCTGGTGATTTCGAATAAAAACGGATCCTGAAAATTACTAGGAATGAGAAAATTCATTCCTCCTCCGTCTTCTGATAACTTTCCCATGGAATCATCCGCCGGAAAAGCAATTGCATTCTCAATTGGTGCGTTGGAACAGATCGGTTGGTGCAAATTGGTCAAAGTAAGAAAGTCATTATTTTCAAGTACCTAGTGGTAAAGTCTCTAGCGACCCAGATTCTCTCCTGGTGAGTTTGTAGAGCTTGGTTCATGAAAATCGCTAAAAAACCAAACATTTATTACTGATCACTGCTCGTAATTAGTACCTCATGAAAGCATCATCCAAACAACTTCTAGACCCTCTCCTAGTCATTTGGTAGAGATGGGTAGTGTAAATGGATAAAAATGAGACATTCACTACTAATCAGATATAGCCCTTGATGTCTCCTGCACTCTTCCTCGAAAAGCCAGTGGGATTCTCGCCCGATCATTTGGTAGATTTCTCTTCAAGAAATTCACTCCTCATGAGACATACATTATTGACAAGTACTAGTGATCAATTTCTCCTGGAACGATTCGACAAAATGCTTTCCGATTCTCTGCTGGTGATTTGGAAGAAATCGGTTCTTTGAATATACTAAAAATGAGAAATTGTTTTTTGAGCTGTGCGGCAGATAATTTTGAGAGGGAATCTTCCTGAAAGCCCCGAGGATTCACTCCTCGTCATCCGGTACTGAGGAGTTCGTGAAAATTACTCATGTGAGAAAGTCATTTGTAATCAGGTATCCTGGTCTATTTCTCATGGAACCATTTACCAAAACCCAAGTCTATTATCTCTTCGGCATTTGGGAGAGATATATGGGGAAAATGGGTAAAAATCAGAAACTTTTAACTGCTCCTAGCTCTCTATCAATTACAAATGCAATTATTCTCCAAAAAGCCTTTCGGATTCGCTCCTTGTGATTTGGTAGCTATCAGTTGTTGATTTGGTGGAAATTACTAGAAATGAGTCTCTTATTACTGATCCATCTTAGCAATCAATTACCCATGGAATCATAATCCAAAATCCGTTAAAAAGAGTTCCTGGTGATTTCGAATAAAAACGGATCCAGAAAATTACTAGGAATGAGAAAATTCATTCCTCCTCCGTCTTCTGATCCACGTTAGCAATCAATTACCCATGGAATCATAATCCAAAATGCGTTGAAAAGAGTTCCTGGTGATTTCGAATAAAAACGGATCCTGAAAATTACTAGGAATGAGAAAATTCATTCCTCCTCCGTCTTCTGATAACTTTCCCATGGAATCATCCACCAGAAAAGCAATTGCAATCTTTCTTGGTGCCTTGGGACAGATCGGTTCTTGTAAATTACTGAAAGTAAGAAAGTCATTATTTTCAAGTACCTAGTGGTAAAGTCTCCAGCAACCCAGATTCTCTCCTGGTGAGTTTGTAGAGCTTGGTTCATGAAAATCGCTAAAAAACCAAACATTTATTACTGATCACTGCTCGTAATTAGTACCTCATGAAAGCATCATCCAAACAACTTCTAGACCCTCTCCTAGTCATTTGGTAGAGATGGGTAGTGTAAATGGATAAAAATGAGACATTCACTACTAATCAGATATAGCCCTTGATGTCTCCTGCACTCTTCCTCGAAAAGCCAGTGGGATTCTCGCCTGATCATTTGGTAGATTTCTCTTCAAGTAATTCACTCCTCATGAGACATACATTATTGACAAGTACTAGTGATCAATTTCTCCTGGAACGATTCGCCAAAACGCTTTCCGATTCTCTGCTGGTGATTTGGAAGAAATCGGTTCTTTGAATATACTAAAAATGAGAAATTGTTTTTTGAACTGTGCGGCAGATAATTTTGAGAGGGAATCTTCCTGAAAGCCCCGAGGATTCACTTCTCGTCTTCCGGTACTGAGGAGTTCGTGAAAATTATTCATGTGAGAAAGTCATTTGTAATCAGGTATCCTGGTCTATTTCTCATGGAACCATCTACCAAAACCCAAGTCTATTATCTCTTTGGCGTTTGGGAGAGATATATGGGGAAAATGGGTAAAAATCAGAAACTTTTAACTGATCCTAGCTCTCTATCAATTACAAATGGAATCATTCTCCAAAAAGCCTTTCAGATTCGCTCCTTGTGATTTGGTAGATATCAGTTGTTGATTTGGTGGAAATTACTAGAAATGAGACTCTCATCACTGATCCACGTTAGCAATCAATTACCCATGGAATCATAATCCAAAATGCGTTGAAAAGAGTTCCTGGTGATTTCGAGTAAAAACGCATCCAGAAAATTACTAGGAATGAGAAAATTCATTCCTCCTCCGTCTTCTGATAACTTTCCCATGGAATCATCCGCCGGAAAAGCAATTGCATTCTCAATTGGTGCGTTGGAACAGATCGGTTGGTGCAAATTGGTCAAAGTAAGAAAGTCATTATTTTCAAGTACCTAGTGGTAAAGTCTCCAGCAACCCAGATTCTCTCCTGGTGAGTTTGTAGAGCTTGGTTCATGAAAATCGCTAAAAAACCAAACATTTATTACTGATCACTGCTCGTAATTAGTACCTCATGAAAGCATCATCCAAACAACTTCTAGACCCTCTCCTAGTCATTTGGTAGAGATGGGTAGTGTAAATGGATAAAAATGAGACATTCACTACTAATCAGATATAGCCCTTGATGTCTCCTGCAC
Organism: Natator depressus; assembly: GCF_965152275.1. Taxonomy (NCBI): domain Eukaryota; kingdom Metazoa; phylum Chordata; order Testudines; family Cheloniidae; genus Natator; species Natator depressus. The sequence continues at coordinate 72,154 of NC_134245.1, forward strand.
TCTTCCTCGAAAAGCCAGTGGGATTCTCGCCTGATCATTTGGTAGATTTCTCTTCAAGAAATTCACTCCTCATGAGACATACATTATTGACAAGTACTAGTGATCAATTTCTCCTGGAACGATTCGACAAAATGCTTTCCGATTCTCTGCTGGTGATTTGGAAGAAATCGGTTCTTTGAATATACTAAAAATGAGAAATTGTTTTTTGAGCTGTGCGGCAGATAATTTTGAGAGGGAATCTTCCTGAAAGCCCCGAGGATTCACTCCTCGTCATCCGGTACTGAGGAGTTCGTGAAAATTACTCATGTGAGAAAGTCATTTGTAATCAGGTATCCTGGTGTATTTCTCATGGAACCATTTACCAAAACCCAAGTCTATTATCTCTTCGGCATTTGGGAGAGATATATGGGGAAAATGGGTAAAAATCAGAAACTTTTAACTGCTCCTAGCTCTCTATCAATTACAAATGCAATTATTCTCCAAAAAGCCTTTCGGATTCGCTCCTTGTGATTTGGTAGCTATCAGTTGTTGATTTGGTGGAAATTACTAGAAATTAGTCTCTTATTACTGATCCATCTTAGCAATCAATTACCCATGGAATCATAATCCAAAATCCGTTAAAAAGAGTTCCTGGTGATTTCGAATAAAAACGGATCCAGAAAATTACTAGGAATGAGAAAATTCATTCCTCCTCCGTCTTCTGATCCACGTTAGCAATCAATTACCCATGGAATCATAATCCAAAATGCGTTGAAGAGTTCCTGGTGATTTCGAATAAAAACGGATCCTGAAAATTACTAGGAATGAGAAAATTCATTCCTCCTCCGTCTTCTGATAACTTTCCCATGGAATCATCCACCAGAAAAGCAATTGCAATCTTTCTTGGTGCCTTGGGACAGATCGGTTCTTGTAAATTACTGAAAGTAAGAAAGTCATTATTTTCAAGTACCTAGTGGTAAAGTCTCCAGCAACCCAGATTCTCTCCTGGTGAGTTTGTAGAGCTTGGTTCATGAAAATCGCTAAAAAACCAAACATTTATTACTGATCACTGCTCGTAATTAGTACCTCATTAAAGCATCATCCAAACAACTTCTAGACCCTCTCCTAGTCATTTGGTAGAGATGGGTAGTGTAAATGGATAAAAATGAGACATTCACTACTAATCAGATATAGCCCTTGATGTCTCCTGCACTCTTCCTCGAAAAGCCAGTGGGATTCTCGCCTGATCATTTGGTAGATTTCTCTTCAAGAAATTCACTCCTCATGAGACATACATTATTGACAAGTACTAGTGATCAATTTCTCCTGGAACGATTCGACAAAATGCTTTCCGATTCTCTGCTGGTGATTTGGAAGAAATCGGTTCTTTGAATATACTAAAAATGAGAAATTGTTTTTTGAGCTGTGCGGCAGATAATTTTGAGAGGGAATCTTCCTGAAAGCCCCGAGGATTCACTTCTCGTCATCCGGTACTGAGGAGTTCGTGAAAATTACTCATGTGAGAAAGTCATTTGTAATCAGGTATCCTGGTGTATTTCTCATTGAACCATCTACCAGAAACCAAGTCTATTATCTCTTCGGCATTTGGGAGAGATATATGGGGAAATGGGTAAAAATCAGAAACTTTTAACTGATCCTAGCTCTCTATCAACAGAGAAGGTACAGAGAAGGGAAGTGACCTACCCAAGGGCCTACACAGCAAGGCGGTGGCAGAGCCAGAAAGAGAAGCCACCAGTCCTGACTCCTAACGGACAACAAACCCCCAAGAGGCAGGAATAGAGCCCAGGAATCGAGATGGTGGGAAATTTCACTGAAACCGTTTCTGTCAGAAAATCCCATTCAGACTAAACCAGTTTGTTTCTGGAAATCATAACAAGTGGGATGAGAGTTCTTTGCAAAAAGATTTTGTTGCCAAAGAAAAGCATCTCCTCTTTGTCACAGTGTGTTAAATTGTCTCATGGCACATGTAAGCAGTGTCAGGATGAGCTCCACCCTGACATCTGGTGGTGAGGTGTGGCAAGTTGTGGAAAAGAACTTCAGGGGCCAATCTCATTTGCATAGGCACACCCACCCCGCCTAGACTGAGGCCATTGCTGCCCAAATGGTCACTTTGGCTGCTGTGGGATCCCCAGTGTCTCTGTTATTGGGGCAGGAAGAATAACTTGCTATTACTCTGATTATGGGAACTGTGCTGGGAACTGTACTGGGCCTTTTGTTATGATGGAGGGACTCACCATCCACTAAGTAGCACTCACTAGGCAAGGGTCATGGGTTCCAAAACTCTGTGAATGGAGAGAGGTTGGGGATAAGTATTAATACTTGGTGGTATGGGCCCTGGGTGAGGGCCTTACATGCTAATTGCACTTTCTCCTCTCTCAATTTTGATTCCATTAGGAGTCTAGTTACAGGCTGCTGAGCTCCGTTTGGGCTAATAGTGCACCAGCACTAAGGCTCCCCTACTACAAGCTGAATACACCAAAGAGCTGAACTGACTAAGAGCTGAAATCCCTGAGCGTTGTGTTAAGTAGTGGGGGAGCCTGAAGATCTATTGTGGAGCAGTTTGCGGGATGGCTGGAGTGCCTTGTGGACAGGCTGGTGGAGCAGTTCGTGGGACTGTGGGAGCTGCTTGTGGGATGTGGAGCAGAGCAGTTTGTGGACTGCCTGGTGGAGCAGTTTGTGGGATGGTGGGAGCTGCTTGTGGGCAGCGGAGCCGAGGGGAGCCGAGCAAAGCAGTTTGTGGGGCAGCTGGCGGAGCGGAGCGAAGGCCTATGGAGCTGTGGGGTGGTCAGCTTCAGATCACGTAAGGTGCCCCTTACCTCTCTTCTCCCTCCCCCCATCTCCACCCAGCTTGGGAGGTAAAGCTCTGCAGATAAACTTTCGAACTCTGGGGCTGCCCTGACCAGGGAAAGAGACTTTTGGTTCATTGGACTTTTAGGACTTTGGGTGATTTGGGGTTGCTGGACTCAAGAACCAAAGGGAAAGAACATGCCCCAATTTGCTTGGGGTGGGTTTTTGTTCATGGGTTGTGTTACGAATCCTGTTGGTGGTGTTTCCCCAACATAATGCTGCTAGGGGGCTTATTCCTTCACCCACTCACTTCCCTGGTCCTTCTTGCATGAACAGAGAGCAACAATACCCGAAGTCCAAAGGTGCAAACAATTCGATGTTTATTGGGGTGAACTTCCAGCAAGCATGATTCCAGTTTCCTTCGTTAGTATCCTCCTTCCCAGCTCTGACACCACAGAGCCTTACACCTGTGTCCCTGTTCCCATTCCTGCCCTTAGCAAAACATTATTCCAATTTCCTTGCTTTTGCTACACTCAGACTATGTGCTTGCGAGAGGGGAAGTATTGCCTCTTGGAGGTGCCCAGCGGGGGTGGTATATATTTGTCCCAGGTCACTGGGTGGGGGCTCGAGCTGGTTTGCATTGTGTTATTGGAATGAATCCCCTAGATATTGAACCAGGCCCTTGTTGCTGCCAACTCTGACGGGCAGAAGGGTTACACACACAAAGAGGAGATACTTAGATCTCAACAATTAGATAAGAAAATACAAATAAAATAGACTATTTCAGCTATTCTGTTATGTCATAATCTGATCTGAGTAAACGTGATAGGACACATCATATTATGCACTACTGCTAGTGACACTCTTCAATGGATCTGCATCCTCCACCCACCGTGAGGTAGGTAGGCGTGGACCGTTATTATCCCTACTTGGAAGAGGGAGAAGTTAAGACTGAGAAAGGAGAATTGACTTGTCTTAGGTCATACAGCCAGTGAGTGGCAGGGTTGGGAATAGGACCCAAGTGCCCTGATTTTCAAACTAACCATCGGATCTTCAATTTCATACACTGAATGACCTGAATAAAGTGCTCTCAAATGAGCTCCAGACCAACAAGAGTGCACAGGAATTATTCAGCAAGTATTTGAGGAGAACTGGAATGCTCAAGAGAATCATGAACTGCTCAGAGACAATCAATGCAGAGAAGCAGCAAAATTCGTCAACCATATGACTGGTTGTGACTTACTAACTTACTTGGTCTTAAAAGAGAACAATAAGGACCTGAGTCTCCTCCCTGTCAATAACCCCCTGCTCAGCCAATCAGGGTAGAGGCTGAGGACTGGAGGCTGAGAGTTCTCACCTGAGAGCCCAAAGGATGGCCCAGGTCACTGGTGGGGATCACTGCCCGAGCACTATTTCAGCCCCACATTTTTGGGCGGACCTCCCACGACATGAGCTGCAGAGCACTCTCCCGTCACACACACACACACACACACACCCCTCCTGGTATTGGGAGGGGAAGAGGAGAAAGGACAAAAGATGCAAGAGAAGAAGAGAAAGGAGGGAGGGATGGAGGAAAAGGTGAACTAAAATGGAAAAACCCTCATGTCCCCAGTGATTCTAAGGGACAAAATTCTAGGTGCAGAATAAAATTCTGCCTCCTTAAGCTTGAGTTTTCCACACCTAGAATTCAACTGTCACCAGACGGATCCAACTGAAGAGGTTTCAGCCCTGAGCAGGCTCTTACCTTCTCAACAGGGACATCTGTTTTCTCGTCAAATCAATGAAAGGAAAGGAGAAAAGTCGACAGAGGTTCCTCCTGGCGCTCACGGACGTGACCCCTGATCCCCTCTCAGTCCTCACGGAGAGACCTCGAGAAGGAGACTTCCCTGACCCCTCCCCAACCTGCCTGGCTGATGTCAGCATCTGTCTGTGAGGTCACCACCTCCCCACCACCTTTGACCAATCGGCTGAGCTCCTGCAAAAGGCCTGTGTGATGTCACTGCCACCCCCCTCCCTTGCCATGTTCATGTCCTGTCCCTGGCCAGACACTCTGAAGGTTGGAGCTGCTCCCTGGGGATCGCCCCACTCAATGAGGGTTCATTCTAGGAACAGGGCCGGATTGACTTTTTGTGGGCCTGGCACCAAACATATTTGTGGGCCCCCCTGAGGAATGAACAGGCTGGGGCAAGAATACAGCGGGCAGGGTGGATTTGATTTAAATCACTCGTCAGGAAGACTCCATTTAATCATGGTTTTCTACATAAAAGTGCATTCTTGTTGCTTGTTATAACCTTAATACACATTCTTCACAACTCAGAGATCGATGTAGGTTTCATTTTTAGAAGGGAAACACTATACATTTTTAAACCGTGATTTATTTTGAAAACTTTTCAGATGAGTTTTACAGCTATATCACAACATGAATGCGTGGGTTATTTCATTTACCAAAGGTAACTGACGCAGAGATTTATGAAGTTATTGGGAGGTGAACTTTCTCCAAGTCAACAGGTTAATCATTAATATTTGGAGGATTTTCTTGCCAGGCTGTATTAGGAAGAGAACATCGCCAGACAGATATTTAAATTGCTTTATTTAACTAAAACAACCACGTGAGGTATTCTGGATATTTTTCTTCAACAGCAAACATAATAGTTTAACAAAAAGCATATGTCCCTCATTCTCACATTTATCTCCGTTCTTCTTTTCCTTGTCCAGATCTATTCCGCCCCCAACAATCTTCTATTCATTGAGCTCTTTGAAACTTTTCACTTTTAAAGAGAGGTAAGGGGTTGACCCTGTGTCCACAAATTTGCAGAGGGACAATAGAGTTGAGGTCTGTTATTTCTCACCTCTCTATATTATTTATTTATTTAAAACATTTTTGCTGTTAACAAGCACGTTACCTCTGGAGACACAAATCCACAGTTTGAGAACTGCAAAACTAAGCATCTCTCATGTACCTTAATTAAAACAGTCTTTAGATATTTTTTCCTCAAAAATCCAATTTAAAAAAAAATCAGATTATTTGATTTTTTAAAAAAAGTCATTGATTTTTATCCACCCTCAATGTTGGGCATGGGGTCGGGGGGAAGGATTGGTCCCCAGCTGGAGTGAGGCAGGGGACAGGGGCAAGATGAGCACAGTGGGGGATGAGGGGAGGACTAGTCCCTGTTGACTGGAGCAAGGCAGGGGCTGAGGGCAAAAGCACAGTGGGGCAGGAGCTAGGGTTGGTCCTTGGAGCAAGAGAGGGGCCAGGGGTAAACTGCAAGCACAGCAGGGCTGGGAAGGGGGTAAACAGGCTCCCCCCCACTCCTGCCCACATAGGGTGGTTACATACCTTAGCCCTGGCTCTAGCCTATTCTCTTTGTCTTGCTCTGCACTGAGCTGAGGGTGGGGGTGCACTGAGCACAGGGCTGGGTGTGAAGGAGAAGGCTGGGGGTTGGGGTGCAGGGTCTGAACAGGAGGTAGAATGAGGGAGGGGGCTCAGGGTTGGGGCAGGAGGTTGGGGGTGTGGAGCGCTTACCTGGGGCAGCTCCCATTCGGTGCCAGGGGTGCAGGTTGGTATGTGGGGGGGAGGGAGAGTGCAAGAGCTCCAGTTTGGTGCTCAGGGTGGGGGTGGGGATGTGTGGGAGGTGCAGGTGTCAGGACTGGGTGTGTGTGAGGGGGGTGCAGGAGTCAGGGCAGGGTGTGTGAGGGGGGTGCAGGAGTCAGGGCAGGGTGTGTGAGGGGGGTGCAGGAGTCAGGGCTGGAGCGTGCAGGAGTCAGGGCAGAGGGCTGCGTGTGTGGGAGAGGGCTGCAGGGGTCAGGGCTGGGGAGGTGCGCTGGAGTCGTGGGGGTGCTCCCAGCCCCCTGTCCTGAATGGTTCACAAGAGGGGGCTGGAGGGGGTATACTCTGATTCCACCCCCTTCCTCAAGGCCCTGTCCCCGCCTCTTCTCCATGGCCCCCTCTTTCTGCCTGGCACACCGCAGACCGGGGGCAGGGGGCGGAGGTGGGGGGAGTCCGCAGCGAGCTGCGGGGTGAGGCGGGAGCTTGGCTGCCAGCGACCTCGGAGCAGCAGGACTGAGCCCGGGGCGCAGCCCCACCAAGCTTCTGCCCCGCAGGAGAGAGCGGGGGCAGAGAAGAGTTTCTGGGCCGGGGCCCCCCTACCCCAGACTCCCCCGCCCCCCATCTCCAGCAGTCTGGCCGCCCCCCCCCTTTTTTTTTTTGCGCTTGGGGCGACCCTGATTCGGGTGTGCCTGGGCCCACCCCATGCGCATGCCTCTGAAGCTAGCATTATTGTGTGATCCTTGAGAACCCCGGAGCTGTGCTGCCCCTGAGTAGTGTGAGCGGGAATTGTGCTTTTTCACACTGCTTGTGAACACATGGGAGTCCAGCTAGCCGGCTTTCAGCTCCCCCACTATAAAAAGTGATCAAGCCCTTCCTGTACCACAAACCCAGGGCCTTGAAGGGACGGGTCAGCGTGGAGAATTCAGGGCTTGCCAACAGGGGGACACTCAGCAAAATGAATTTTGATTAGTAGAAGGTGTGACTTGAAAGTGGATTAGTTAAATGGCATCGAACCCCTCACTAACCCCATCAAAGAACTGACCTTACATAGCGCATCAGAGCTCAAAGCTATTTCTTTATGTTTTTTGGGAGAAAGCTACATATTCCACAGTCCACACCCCTCTTCAAATGAGAGTTTTGGGGAGGTTGCAGAGAGGTTCCCTGTGCCTCTCTGGTGACTTGGCTTCTGGATTCTCCTGGTCTTTACCTTCTCCTGCTCCTGCAGTGTTGATTTTCTCTCCTTCACCATCCTGCAGCCGCCTCCTTCTCTTCCTGTTGAAATAGCAGCAGCAGTTGCTCTGGTATCTTAGACCTTGTCTACACTAGAACTCACTTCGGTATCACTTACGGCGCTCAGGGGGGTGAATAATCCACCCCCTGAGCGACGTAAGTGATCCCGATCGAAGCGCTGTTGAGGAGAGCGCTGTGTCGGCAGGAGAGCTTCTCCCGCTGACAGAGCTACGCCTCTCACGGCGAGTGGGGCAATTAAGCTGATGGGAGGAGCTTAGAGCATCTTCTAGTGTCGATGTAGCATTAGAGCTGAGTAGCTCAGTGTCTAGATAAACCCTTTACTATGACCAGAACTATGAACAGAAGCGAGGTAACAAACTTGCAACAACTCTGCAGGATGGTGTGGTCCCCACTTCACACTGTTTAGCTCTGTGCTCAGAGCACTCGGCTGGGACCTGGGAGACCCAGATTCAGTTCTTTCCTGTCTGCCAGAGGGAAAGAGAGGATTTGAACAGGAGTCTCCCATGTCTCAGGAGGGGCTCTAACCACTGGGATATTCTGATCGGAGTCTCCCTCCGTTTCTCTTGTTGAAGCTGTTCTCCTGTGGATAAATAATGAAAGAGTGATTGGAGCAGGCAGACTAGACCCAGCGTCTCCTCCCAGGTGGATGCCCTGACCACTGGACTACAGAGTCCTTCACGTTCTCTGGCCCAATGATGATTTCAGCACTTATCCACAGTGGAACAGAGTGGTATTTGTCTCTTGAGTGCCTGCTACTAGTTGGGTGTGGTACTGCAATCTTTCCCCCACTCCTGGTGCCCCCTGTATGTTGCTGACCTCACAAGGCATGTCTGCAGTGACTCACACCTCCAGCCAGGTCTCACATTCAAAAATGAACCCCTTCCCGGGTAGCAAAGAGCTCAGCCAGCTGTCTGCCTGCCTGCCTGCCCTCACCAGGGTCTTCAGCCCCATCTCAGGGCCCTTTAAATCCAGCCCTTTGCTCAGGTTTCTAGAGGAGTCTTGTCCCCTGCCCAGGGCTCAGGCCACTTCATCACTGGGGGAACCCAGGCCCACTCACAGCTCCAGATTCCAGCCCAGGGATCTTGTCAACAGCAAGTGCCTACTGCTTCCTTTCATTAATTCCTGCTACATTCCCTGGGCCTCTCCCCACCTCTACCTCATAACGGTTTCAGTTCCTCTCACTCCCCAGTTTAGCTCGTGCAGCCTATCAAATGCCTTTTGGCCAGAGCTGAGCACCCTTCTTTGCTCCTCCACCCCCAGCAAGGAACTGAGCAGCTGAGGTCCTGCAGCTCCTTTTTATAGGAGGCTGCTGGGCTCTGACTGGCTGCTTCCATGAGGCTTCTCTAGGCAAGCCTAGAGGAGCCCCCTCTGCTGCTCCTTCCTGGGGCAGGGAGTAGGACTGCAGGGCCACCAGGAGGAGGCCACAAGGGGCCAGGTACACCCCATCACAAACAGGCCTCCAGATTTTGGATGCCAAAGTCCTGGGTTTGTTTGGGTGTCAAAGCCAAACTCCTGGGGTTTGATCTGATAGGCCCTAGAAACACTCTGGGGAGTGAGGGGAGACATTGGGGATCGGTGGAGGGAATGAGGGCAGAAGAGCAAGGATCACTATCACTCCACCCAGCAGAAATGGGGCTTGGGGTGAAGAGAACTGGGCTGTGTGAGAAGAGACAAAAGGCAGGAAAGCTACCAAGCATGTTATGAGAACCTGTCTAGACCAGAAAGTTGATTCACCTCACCCCACTGAGCCTTCTATAGAAACAGTCTTGTGTTTTAATGCTGGGCTGGGGGTCTGCTCTTCCCCAGGGTCCCCCTTCATGTAAGGGACACTCTTTGCTGTTTGATTCCTGAGCCTTTCGGGTGGAATGAGGTCACATTTTCAATTCTCTGCATCTACTAGGGCTAGAAACTTAACTTTATTTTTCTTAAATGAAAGCCAAAGTTCTCATCTAGCCATTGGACGCCAGGAGCTGGGCTCTTGGAAACCCCAAATACCATGAGACCCATGATAAAATCACGTGGTGGCAATACGGAGGCTGAGACTTTCAGAGCAGTCATGGGGATTTAGATCCATAATTACCTGAATTGAAGAAGTGCCTAGATGAGCAGTTCTCCGATGGATTTTTGCTCTGTCTGCCCATGCAGTCATAGCAATTTCACAGTGGCCACAGCGTGAGCAGTTACAATATTGCACTGACAGCATTGCAGCAGATTGATGAGGGCAGAGGCAGCACAGACCAGATGTCACTCATTGCATGACATTCGTACCCTGCTAGCAAGAAAAGCTACCTGGAGAGGAAATACGCAGGAGGAGCAAGCCTCCAATGCAGTTAATGGGCTGTCCTGGCCAGCTGTAGTCCCTGGGAGGGGAGCTAGGGTTGCAGATACCTTGTAGAGCTCCACTTCTTCTTCAGGCAAGCCCTGTTGGCTCCGTATTGCCCATGAGCTCATCCTACAGACCAATCCAATGGAGACAGCAAGAAAGGAGTAAAATGGGACCAAGGGCTACAGAATGGGGCAGCAGCAACAGGGACCAGAGCTACAGAATTCTGCAGTTTACAATATTTTATTTGGTTGCTTAAGTCTATAAAGGGAAAAATTGTAAATGACTGTCTAACAGTCCCCCCCTCCCCCAATAAAATCAATTAATGCATCTAACAGTGTTCAGGGAAGGTCCCATAATCCTGAGGAAATGCCAAATCCTGGGGCAGGTTGCTGGGCCTCTCCTCTGGCCCTGCCCTTCCAGCAGTAGAACTGCTGCATGTTTTCAAGTGTCACAGGAGCCTCTTACCCTGTGAGCAGCTTCTTTTGAGAGGGGTCCAAGGCATTAAACCAGCCAGGGATTTTAAGGCCACTAGGCCGTTATCATCCAGTCCCGTGATTCCCAAACACATTTTTGCTTTAGTTGAACTTATGGCCACAGCAAACTCAATGCAGCTGCTGCTGTGACAGTTAAATTGTCCTGTGAGGGCTGGGGGCAGGTGGGGGGTCAATGAGCAGAGGTGCGTTGGGGCTCCTGCTCTGATCAGGGGGCAGGCTCCAGTCTAGAGTTTCTGTTGAAGTATTTTTTAGAACAGCTTGTGAAGGGCTGCCCAGAGCTTCAGCTGGGTGCGCTTTGGTTGTCGACTGTAAGACCATTTCTTGAGATTTGATCCTGGGAACCACACGGATACATTTCAGGTCTTACGCTCAGCATCCCCCTGCTAACCTTTGTCGTTTCAATCTCACTTTCCTACTTGTAAATCCTTTTCTTGTCACTGAGGCCCCTAGGGTTGGCTGCAGGAGAAAGTGGCACTTGTGTAATTTCAATCAGTGTTTAAACGTGTGTTCTCTTCCTCCCAACACACTACTTTGCACCAGAGCCAACCTCGCCTCCAGGCTGCTTCCCCACCCCACCCAAACTCTCTGCTACCTCCCCTGGGGCAGATGCTTCTGCCTCCCTACCTCTCCTATATGTCCCCTCCTGTCAGCTTCTCAGTGGGGATGGCACAAGTCTCACACGCACCCCCAGTCCCCGCTACTGACCAAAGGAACCCCTGGCCCACACTTGCTACAACCTCCGCACCCCTTTACCCCCCTCCCTACGGACCCAGCTCCCTCCAGGTCCATCCTCCCCCAATGGCTGCAGTGCCCTCCCCACCACACTGCCCCCACCTGCCTTGCTCCAATCCCTACAGCCCCAGCCCCTTCCGGCTCCAATCACCTCAGCACAAACCTGCTCCCTGAGGTCCCCCCACAAGTTCCCCAGCAATGGCTGTGGAAGGTGGGGGGTCCCTCTTGGCAACCGCACACCCACAGCATCTCCCTAAGCAACAACCCCCTCAGACTCTCCAATGCCCCCCCCCCCCCGGCAAAACCTCCCTTGCAATGGCCATGGTGCTGTCCGGGCTCCCCTCCCCCACCATAGCCTTCAGTGTCCTCATTCCCAGCCCCTCCTCAAGGAGCCTGGTGCTGCTGTCCAGCCCCCTGCCAGTCACTATAGCCCTGGGGCACCTCACAGGAGCCACTGGATCCCGGACCTTGACCCCCCAGGACCTAGAAACTGGCTGGGGCACTCTGGGCCCCACTAGCTATGGAGTCCTCCCGCAAAGCCCACCAGACAATTCTGTGACCCCCCACACCACAGCCTCTGCATCCCACTTAGTCAGGCTCCCCGATCCCCCCACCGCAAATAGCCTCAGCCCCCCAACTGCTACCACATACTCCCCTTCACTGCAGCCCCCCCTTAACTGCCAGTCTCCCCTCCCCCAGTTCCTCCCTCATCACACACCCCTGGGGTGTCCCTTCAGCCCCATCCCCCAGAATTACACATGGAGCACACCCCTTCCCCCGTCCCCAAAGGCCAGGCCCGGCCTTCTGTTCACAGCCACCCCCCACTCCGTTCCGGCTCCCCCGTGTCGGAACCGGACCGTCGCCCCAGGTCCAGGGGGGAGGGCAGCCGGGAGAGGGCTGCCGCAGCCACTTCCGGTGCCTCGGACCCCGTCCCCCGTCCCTTTGATTTCTTCATGACAACATCTTATTAACGTTTCTTGGGAGTGTTTTCTGAGCCTAAAGATGTGAGTTTCTTCGTCTTGCAGGAGGATTGTTTTAAAAGCTGATCCTTTTTCTACTGTGAGTCTTTTCATCAGTGTGAGGGATGAATGCTTTCCAGATGGAGAGTCTGTTGGGGAGATGGTTGGTTGGTTGGGTTTGGGGGGTTTTTTGGTGAGGGGGGGCAGATTGGTAATATTTGAGGTCATACATATATCGATAACTGCATGAGTTACAGACTTCTCCTCCCCCCCCCCAGCCCACGTTCCATGGATCTTGCCTGAGCCCCCCCACCCCCCATCCTAGGGCAGAAGCCTGAAGCCCGAGCCCCACCGCACCTGGGAAGGTTGGAACTCCCACCGCTTGCCTGCTCCTACAGGGCTGATGACTCCGGAAGTGGGTAGGGACCAACCCCTGCAGGCAGCCCCCGGGGAAGAGCCATTGCTTTGCTGCCCCCGACTCCCCCTCAATTCCAGCACAGCCGGGCCGGCTCCAGGCACCAGCGTTCCAAGCAGGTGCTGCGGCGGCACTGGGAAAGGGGCATTCCGGGTGCTGTCAGGGCGGCCCTCGTCTTTCCGCGGCAGCGGTAATTCGGCCGCACCTTTCCTCTGCAGGCTGGTCACAATGGTAGTGGTGGGGTCACATAGGCAGTTGCCCTCAGTGACCACCAGAGGTCGCTGCAGCAATGAGAGGGGGGATACATGCCAGGCATTGCCGCACCTGGCCACCAGGAGTCACTGCTCCAACTAGAAGGCACCTACAGGGCACTCCCGTGCCTGGCCAGCAGGGGTCACTATCACAGTGCTGGGGGGGAGATACACATAGGGCACTATCCCACCTGGCCAGCAGGGGTCAGTGCCCCAACAGGAGTGATATTCACCATGCACTGCCTCACCTGGGCACCAGGGGGCCCTGCACCCTGACACGGACCCACACATATCCCTGGTGAGCAGGCGTGTGCCTGTGTGTTACTCAGCACTTTAAGGAATGAGGCAAAGGCTAATTTTATTTAAATTTCTGATGAAGAAAGCTCTGAGTTACAATCCTCACCTTGCTGAGCACCTGCCCATAGCCAGAGCAGTGTCCCCGCCTACAGCAGAGACCCCAGAACACAGAGACCCAAAGGGGAAGCAGCTTTTAGGGGAAGCAATGACAGACTCTGGGGAGGGGTTCTGGGGAAGCAGAGAAAGACCAACTAACTGCAGAGGGGAAAATCATAATCTATCAGGGAGAAAGAACTGACTCTGCGAGGACATCACACCAACTCCAGCCAGGCTGGGATACCAGCAATTCGGGGCTGGAGCAGCTCCAGCTAGAGGCTGGGCGGAGGCAGGGGACCTCAGTCTCTCTGCCGAGCAGGCTGCTTTGGGTGCAAGGAGGGACAAGGAGCCCCTCCAGCCAGGGTCTTGCTGCCCAAGGAGGGGGAGATCTGGGGCAGTCTTTGGAGGAGCTGGCTCAGCAGCCGTGAGCCCGCTGGCTTGTCCAGGCCTGAGCTCTTCAGCAGCACCCTGTGCACAGGTGTACGCACAGGATGGAGGCACCAGTGTAATGCTACAGGGCCTGACTCTGCTGAGTGCTGCCTGCAAGAGACGGGGCAGAGTCCAGGGCAGATGGGGGCAGGAGATGACAGGGCCAGCACCCATGAGCTGAACCCATCACACCTCTGGCCCGTGACGTCACCACCCGTCCCTGCAGCTCTCCACCTGTCCCACTGTCCATCCAACCCTCAAGCCCCCCATCCGCCCCCACTGTATGCAACATACAGCCCTTCACCCATCTGCCTCACACACTCATCTATCTCCTCATGCATCCTGCTGGCCCTCTGGGTGTCGGTGCAGTGCCCAGCACAAGGAGGTGTGGACAGGGCCTGATTAACCTTCTGTGAGCCCGGCACCAAACATATATGTGGGTCCCCTTGGGGAAATGGGGTATGGCAGAAACGGGGGTTGATCACCAGAGCCAGGGGCCGGCCAGGGGTAAGGCACGGGGGGGGGCGGGGGGAGGGTGACACAGCTCCGGTCTGCACAGCCCCACACAGGGGCACTGTTTGCAAACCCGCAGCCACCAGACACATACTGGCCCACCCAGCCCTCCGTTGCCAGCGTGCTCTGCCATACCACCCCCCTGCCCATTGCTCCCCACCCTCTTATGCCCAGCAACTCCCATGCCCAGTGCCCCCTCACCCAGAGATCTGGCCTACAGACCCCTATGCCCAGCACCCCTTTCACAGCCCCCCCCCCGCCGAACTGCCCAGCACCCCATATTCCTGAGGGAATTCAGCACAAAAAAATTAAAAATTCTGTGCACTATTTTAAAATTCTGCAAACGTTATCTGTCAATAAATGAATGTGGAAGCTCCGGCCTGGCAGTGGGGAGCAGAGGCCACTGGCTGCGTGGAGGTGGGAGATCACCCTGCAGCCTTCCCCCTCCGCTCCCAGGATAGGGACTCGGCTGTGAGGCTGCACCCGACCCTGACACACTGTAAGGGATAAACCTGCCCCAGAAACACTCTTGGCCACTGCCCCTCTGTGCCAGGTGTGGGCAGACAGGCTCAGCCTGGCAGGATCGAAGTGTGGAGGGGCTCAGTGTGAGGGGATCCGGGTGGGGTAAGAGGGTTCTGTGTGGAGCAGTCGGGGTGAAGTGGCTCACTGCGGGATCTGGATGCACAGGGGCTTGTTGGGGGGCTCCAGGTGCAGGCGCAGTGGGACTCTGCAGAGGGCTCCAAGTGAAGGTGGCTGGGGCTCAGCAGGAGGTGTGTAGGTGTGGGGAGCTCAGCGCAGGACGGGTCCGGGTGCAGGGGAGGTAGGGCTCATTGGAGTGCGGGTCCAAGTGCAGCAGGCTGGGGCTCTGTGGGGTGGGTGTCCGGGGGGCTTATCGGGGTGGTCCAGGTGCAGGGGAGGTGGGGGCTTGTCAGGATGAGGGTTTGATGGGCCTGCTTAATGGGGAGCCTCAGCTGCTGCCAAGGGGATACTGCATGCCGGGCCCCCGCTTCCCCCTGCCCCCGCTTCCTCTATCCCCTTCTCTTCCCCATCCCGTGCTCCTTCCCTATTGCCCCAGCCCTCCTCATCCCACCCCCTTCCTTCCCTACGGCTTAGTTCCCCCCCGCTCCCCCACCCCACCCTGCCCCAGCACACGCACTCACTGCTGTACAGAGAACAGGATGGCTCCTCCCAGCACGCAGACGGGGAGCCCGACAGGAACTAGGACCCAAAAGGCAGCGTCCACCTGCAAAGTCAGCAGAACTGAGAGCTGGGGTGTGTCAAGGTTCCTTCCCCACTCTGAACTCTAGGGTACAGATGTGGGGACCTGCATGAAAACCTCCTAAGCTTACTTTCACCAGCTTAGGTTAAAACTTCCCCAAGGTACAAATTAATTTTATCCTTTGACCCTGGATCTCCACTGCCACCACCAAACTCTAACTGGGTTTACTGGGAAACGTAGTTTGGACATGTCTTTCCCCCCAAAATCCTCCCAACCCTTGCACCCCACTTCCTGGGGAAGGTTTGGTAAAAATCCTCACCAATTTGCATAGGTGACCACAGACCCAAACCCTTGGATCTGAGAACAATGAAAAAGCATTCAGTTTTCTTACAAGAAGACTTTTAATAGAAATAAAGGAGTCACCTCTGTAAAATCAGGATGGTAGATACCTTACAGGGTAATTAGATTCAAATCATAGAGAATCCCTCTAGGCAAAACCTTAAGTTACAAAAAAGACACACAGACAGGAATAGTCATTCTATTCAGCACAGTTCTTTTCTCAGCCATTTAAAGAAATCAGAATCTAACACATACCTAGCTAGATTACTTACTAAAAGTTCTAAGACTCCATTCCTGTTCTATCCCCAGCAAAAGCATCACACAGACAGACACAGACCCTTTGTTTCTCTCCCTCCTCCCAGCTTTTGAAAGCATCTTGTCTCCTCATTGGTCATTTTGGTCAGGTGCCAGCGAGGTTACCTTTAGCTTCTTAACCCTTTACAGGTGAGAGGATTTTTCCTCTGGCCAGGAGGGATTTTAAAGGGGTTTACCCTTCCCTTTAGTTTTATGACAGGGTGGCACTCTTTCCAACAGAGCTCCTACAGCCAATCAATCAGCACTGAACAAATATCACAACACTAACACCTTCCAGGCCAGATTTTAGCAGAGAGCCTCTAAGCCTCACTGCAGGGAGCTTCCCCCCACCAGCCCTGAACAGAATATCGCTGCCAGCCTCCAGCTCAGGGTTGAGCCTTCGCTTCCTCCCATGCAGCTCTCAGAGAAAAAGCTCCTTCGGTTCCCCGAAGGGGAAAATCCACAAACAAACCTTCCCTTTGCTCTCAGACCTCTAGGGGCCCAGGACAGCCAGGTATCCATCCCAGCCCATGCAGGGGTAGGAGTTCCTGCTGCTCCCTGTTGACAAACACTGACCTTGCGCTGCCCTGCGGGGGCTGGGGGAGTTGCCCCATTTTCCACACGTACGTCCTGTTTCTGGGAAGGAAGAACTATGGCCCTAGTGTTAACTCCCTGCTGCACCGTACTCTGCACAATGCCAGAGCCTCACCGGGCCGGAGCCTCCTTTGTCAGCCACCTGCGAGAGGAGCAGGCTCGTTTCCACAAGACTTGGGGAGTTCGGAGAGACGGGGCAGAGGACGAAGTCTAGAGACACCAGTGGGAGCCCCATGCCCTGAGCTAAGAGAGCTAGTGCCCGATAAAAGAGCCTTCGCTGTAGAACTTCCACCACCCGCGGCGGAGAGGAGCCAGCAGTGGCGGGGGGGTGAGGAGGGAAGGGGGAAGAGAGGAGCCCCGGGCCTGGCCAGCTGAGAGGAGCGAGCAGTGGACAGGGGGAGGGGAGACGAGCCAGCGGGCAGTGGGACCTGAGGGCACATGGCAAGTGGAAGGGGCTGGGCCACGGCCTCTTCGAAGCATGGGCAGTGCCAGGTTAACAAGACCACCAGTGGCTCCATGGAGCCGGGCCCATGCTCAGAAGGGGCCGTGGCCTGCTCCGCATGCACTGCACCCTGAGACCCCACTGGTCCCCACCCCTGCCCACCATTTACTCCTCTCAGCCTGCTCCATGGCCGGCCAAGGACTCCTCTCCACCCCGTGGCCCCCCTGCCAGCTTCTTTCTGTCCCCTGGCAGGACGCCAGTGCACCTCCAGCTGCAGGCCTGTCGGGCCCCACCTGTCTCCCCGGAGCTGAGCTGCCTGGGACTGATGCAGAAGCCTGGCCAGGCTCGGATGGTTGGGGGAGGGCAGTGCGGGGGGAGGGGCTTGGCTGGGCCCCTCCAGGCAATGGGTCCTGATGGAGCCCGGCAGGGGCAGGCCCTGGACTGGCTGATTGCACCACTTCCAAGGGGCCAGAGCGATTCCCCGCCCCAGGTCCAGCTCTGGCGGTTCAGCCCGGCTGACACAGTCACCTCCCAGCAGGGCCAGTGAGTGGGGCCAGGAGGCAGGGCTTGGGGGAGTGGGTCACTAGAGGGCCTGGAGCCGGGGGATGCTGGGCTGTGAGGGGGCAGGGAACGTGTGTGCTGGGGCACTAGGGAGTGGGGGTTCTGTTGGGGGTGCTGGACAGTTGTGGTGTTGTGCTGGGCGCTGTGCATATTTCGCAGGGTCTGGGGAGGGGGCACGCTGGGCATAGCGGGTCTGGGGGGGCTTTGGCCATAGGGAATTGGAGGGGGGATGTTCAAGTGTTGGGCAGGGGGGCTGTGTGACACAGTATGGGCCCACCCCCGAGGAGAAGGGGCACGCTGGCAGCACAGGGCTGGGTGGGCCATTGTGCATCTGGCAACTGCTGGTTCGTAAATAGTGCCCTCGTTCTGGGTGGAGCGGGGCTGCCCCGCCATGCCATATTGCCCCTGACTGACCCCTCGCTCTGAGGACAGACCCCCCCCCCGCGCCATGCTCCATTGCCCCCATGGGGCACCCACAAATACGTTGGCACCGGGCCCACCAAAGGTTAATCAGAAACCCAGCACTGGGCGTGGACCCTGAGCGAGGCTTTTGGGTGATGTAGTAATGGAACTAGAGAGTGATTAGGGGGGTTCTTGGCATCTCTAATCCCAGCCCCACTTCTCCTGTGCCCAAAGTCGCCCAAAGAGAGCGAGCCACCCCTCTCCGTCTCAGACCCCAGAGCCCAAAAGGCATGACTGGCCACTCACGCTGTGACCCAGTTACACCAATGAAGTCTCCCCAGACTCTCTAAGAAGATAGGGAGTGGGAGGAGCAACCCCCATAGCCTGGCAGGCAGTACACGTCCTTCCCAGTAGGGCAGAGACCATGGCCATAGGCAGACAGACCCAGCCGAGCCCAGAGGAAACTGGGAGGGGGGGAGCAGAGGAAGAGGATGCAGGCAACTGAACATAACAAGTGTCCATGAAAGGAGAGAGAGAGTTTGAGTGTGAGTTGGCCAACACAGTAGAGAAGACAGAGAGAGAGAGAGAGAGAAACCTATGAGGAAGGAAAGAAACTCAGAACAGGGAGTCACTCTCAGGGATCCAACCTTCTCCTGGGGAGCACACCCCACTCCTGGCCAGAGAGATGATCAGCCCCCGCAAATGGCAACATCATCTCCCTTGAAGCCACAGCTACGCAGGAAACCCACACCAGCTAATGGGAAGTCCCTGCTTGGAGCCAGGGGGGCTGTGACCAGAGCCCTCCCCTAACCAGACACTTACCTCACTGACAGCGACAGCTGCTCCACTCCCAGCTGAACAGGTCTTGCCTGGCATCAACAGTGCTTGCGCTCTTGCTCGCTTTCCATCTCTCCACCAGGACGGACTCTGTCCCCACCCCCCTCACTCTCCAACATACACACACACACTTACACACTTCTTTTCCCTTGGTGCCAAACACAACGCAAGAAGGAAAAACAAAAGTTATCGTCACACTCTGCCATGATGGCGAGGCTCTGCTTCTTGCATCTCCCACACCCCAGGGCTCTACCCTGAACCCCCTTCCCATGATGTTCTCGGAGCTACAATTAGAAGCACCCCAGTGCACCTGCACCCAAAATCGTCACTCTGCACAGGAGACTCTTGTCCCTTCCACTGGTCTTAACCCCGCAGAGCCCCGGGCCCAGCTAGGATGCACCTTATTATTCTTGAGTACTGGGGCGCTCGTCCTCTCCTTCCTATCCCTCTTGGACTCCATCTGTGAGAGAGGACAGGGTAGTGTTACAGACACAGACACCCTCCCCCAGCTCTCTTTGCGCCCTGGGCTCACACCTGGTTGTCTCCCCAACCCTTGGTGTTGTCCAGCATGTCTCCCTCCACAGAATTCACCTGGCCTCGTCTTAGATGCCATCTTCATATCGCTGTTCTCCTTCCCAGAGCTCCTGCTCTGCTCCTCAGACCCGTCTGTCCTCAGCTCTGCAGGCAGAGGGGAAGGGGCACCGTGGGATCACACACGCCCCATTCCAGACACCCCGTCGCATCCACAGGGCTCCCAAACGGTGTCACCTTCGGCCAAAAACCACACCCCACCCTGAGGGAGCAAAGAGTCTTTGTGAGCCCAGCACACACCAGACAGGAAAAGATTCACACCCACACCCAGCCCAGCCACATTGGGAGCTTGCCCCCCCGTTCCCGGCCACAGGGCCACGGGGCTCATGGATGGGGAAGTTTGGTGGGCTGTGGGGGCCCCTGAAGGACTAGCTCAGCGTGTGAATGAGTGACCAGGATATATGTGGGGGGCGGACTGTGGGGTTGAGGTGTCCAGGGGGACCCAAGGGAAGGGAATAGGGGGATTCGAGG